>NC_084631.1:791890-886890 GCF_033978795.1 Nerophis ophidion | reverse complement strand
AAATGACGTAGCGGACCACATAAATGATGTGGCAGGTCACTTTACTGATGTTGCTGAACACATTAAATGATGTAGCAGGCCAAAATTAAATGTAGCGGACCACATAAATGACGTGGCAGACCGCTTTAAATGATGTAGTGGATCACATAAATGACGTGGAGTGCGACTTAAGATAATGTAGTGGACCACATAAATGTTGTGGAGGGCCACATTAAATAATGTAGCGGACCACTTTAACTGATGCAGCGGATTACATAAATGATGTAGCGGACGACATAAATGATGTTGCAGCCGACTTAAAATAAAGTGGGGGCCACGATTAAATGATGTAGCGGATCACATAAATGACGTCGCGGGTGTCTTAAAATAATGCAGCGGACCACATAAATGATGTGGCAGGCGACTTTAATGATGTTGCCGACCACTTTAAATGATGTTGCAGGCCATAATTAAATGATGTAGTGGACCACATCATTGACGTGGCAGGCCACGTTAAATGATGCAGCGGACCACATAAATGACATGGCGGACCACTTTAAATGATGTAGTGGACCACATAAATGACGTGGTGGGCGACTTAAAATAATGTAGTGGACCACATAAACGATGTGGCAGACCACTTTTAATGATGTATCGATCACATAAATGACGTGGCGACCGACTTAAAATAACGTAGTAGACCACATAAATGATTTGACAGGCCACACTAAATGATGTAGCGAGCCACATAAATGATGTAGCGGACCACAAAACTGTCGTGGCGGGTTACTTTTGAAACAATGTAGCGGGCCACATAAATGATGTGGAAGACCACTTTAAATGACAGTGCACCACATAATTGACCTGGCAGGCCACTTTAAATGTTGTAGCGGACCACATAAATGCTGTGGCAGACCACTTTAAATGATTTAGCGGGCCACATAAATGATGTAACGGACCACATCATTGATGTGGCAGGCCACTTTAAATGATGTAGCGGACTACATAAATTATGTGGCGGCCGACTTAAAATAACGTAGTAGACCACATAAATGATTTGACAGGCCACATAAATGCTGTAGCGGACCACATAATTGATGTGGCAGGCCAATTTGAATGATGTAGTGGGCCACATAAATGATATAGCGGACCACATCATTGATGTGGCAGGCCACATTAAATGATGTAGCGGACTACATAAATGCCGTGGCAGACCACTTTAAATGTATCGAATAACATAAATGATGTGGCGGCCGACTTAAAATAACGTAGTAGACCACATAAAATATTTGACAGGCCACATTAAATGATGTAGTGAGTCACATAAATGATGTTGCGGACCACATAAATGATGTTGCAGGCCACATTCAATGATGTAGCGGGCCACATAAATGATGTAGCTGACCATATAATTGATGTGATAGACCACTTTAAATGATGTAGCAGGCTAATTTAAATGATGTAGTGGGCCACATAAATGATGTCGCAGACCACATGAATGAAGTGGCTGGCGACTTAAAATAGTAGTGGGTCACATAGAATAACTTGGCTGCTCCCTTGATGTGGTGAACCTAATAATATGACTTGGCGGGCCAAGTGAAATGTGGTTGCAGGCCACTTTAAAGGATGGTGGGAAGCACTTAAGATGAGGTGGCGGGGGTGGAGCCGTGTTGTAGAAGAAGTGGCTGCAATGACGTTGGAAAAGACACTCAGGGCTTTGACCAGCAGTTGAGGAGCCACAAAGAGTTGAAAAAAGGACGGATGATTGATGGATGAATTTCACATTCCCACAAAACACTTTCAACACGTCTTTGACCAGCGTGCTCTTCCTCCCTCCCGCAGGCTGCAAGCTGCTGGAGTACGGGGGCTCCAGCTGGCACGAGCAGTGTTTCCTGTGTCACGGATGCCAGAAGCCCATGGGCGGCGAGGCCTTCTTCCCAGACAACAACAACTTCTACTGCATGCCGTGCTATGAGGGCAGGCTGGCCCCCCGCTGCAGCTGCTGCAAAAAGGTACACCCCGCCTCCATCTTCTTTCACACACCTTCCAAAGTGACAACTTGTTTATCTTTTAATATTCCACACTTGCCATAAGTCCATTGTGGACCAACATAAACAAGACATTCTACAGTTCAGTCAACCTTTTCAATTCAAACACAGCATCCAATATGACATATCGACTTCTTTCACTTTCACTTTTACATTTCACAGCACATGCCTGTGGTGCATTCAGGGAGCCCACAGTAGATGCACGAACAAGAATGATAATAACGCTCATGATTGGTTGAAAAATTGTCCTGGTGGCAGAGAACAGTATGTGCATATGAACAATGGAGATTCAGATAAAAAGATTATAACACATGGAGTACCCCAAGGTTCTGTACTGGGACTGAAATTGTTAACCGTATTTCCTTGAATTGCCGCCGCCGAGGCGCTAATTAATTTAAAACCTCTTCTCACTCCGGCGCTTACCAAAGGCATGCGGTAAATTTAGGCCTGCGTTTATAAGTTTTAGTGTGATGTAAGGATACCATCATGAAAAGCACATTTAATAAAAAAAAAGGTTATTATGGTCTTACCTTTACTTATAAATGAAGTCCATGCGCAGCTCCTTCTGATCAAAAGCATGGATAACTTGTTTATAGAAGTCTTCCTTATCTTTCTTCACTTTTAAAAGTCTCTCTGTCTCGATGGAGATCTTCCTTTATTACCTCCTGCTTCCATTGAAAGTCCAGTTTAGAAAACGTTTTTATTTTAGATATGTAATCCTCCATGTTAAAAGTGCAAGCGAGAGGAAAAAAATGTGAAGTGAAGTGAATTATATTTATATAGCGCTTTTTCTCTAGTGACTCAAAGCGCTTTACAAAGTGAAACCCGATATCTAATTTTTTGCATATAAACCAGTGTGGGTGGCACAGGGAGCAGGTGGGTAAAGTGTCTTGCCCAACGACACAACTGCAGTGACGAGGATGGCGGAAGCGGGAATCAAACCTGCAACCCTCAAGTTGCTGGCACGGCCGCTCTACCAACCGAGCTATACCACCCCAAAATAAAATAATCGCTGTTCACTCTTGCTGCTTGTTGTCACTTCTTCTGCAGCCGAGTAGTCGCAAGAAGGATCACTAGCGCCCTCTACCACCAGGAGGCGGGAGTCATTTAATTACTTATATTTGACACACGCAGCTATGGTATATTAATAAAACAAAGCTGCTTACTGTTCTTTTTAGCATATTCAATAGCTTGGACCTTAAATCCTACTGAATAGCTCTTAATCTTCTTCCCTTTATGCGATTTCAAATGATTGAAATCAGCCTCCTCCATTTTAAAAGTGATGACAGGTGAAGTGTCACTCGTGACGTGACGAGTTTGACCCAGGGGAAATTCTAGACATACGCTAATAAAAATAATATTTTGCAAAACGAGTTTGACCCGGCGTTAATCCTGAGCCGGCAGTTATGCTAAGCATGCGCTAATTATTTTGCGAAAGGAGTTTGACCCGGCAGTAATTCTAGGCAGGGGCATACTATATACCCGGCGGCAATTCAAGGAAATATGGTTCACAACATATTTCAATGGTTGGAATCTGCGGTTTTGCATGATATTTTAGTGACTAATGTTGCCCTCACACCAATATTATTTTGATACTTTTCGGTACTTTTCGATACTTTTCTAAATAAAGGGGAGCAGAAAAAATAGCATTATTGGCTTTATTTTAACCAAAAAATATTAGGGTGTGGCGGACCTGTACTTTTCAGAGGCGGTATGGTACCGAGTATGATTCATTAGTATCACGGTACTATACTAATATCCGTATACCGCACAACCCTACTAGTCACTATGGTGGTGTAAGTCACAGCAGCTCAGACGAGGCACCAAGCAGTGTGGGTGGGGAGCGTTTCCACTGCGTGTTTCCACAGCGACCAGCCTGAAATGGGGGTGTCAGGGACAAACGTGGAAGGAGATTTTGTAAAGCTTAGTGATGTATCAGATCTATCAGATTGTAGGTGAGTTATGTTTTTCCCCTTCGTGTTCATATTTCGCTGTTTGTTACATTTTTGTTGCGTTTCGCTTGATTGTAAAATATGTTGATGGAGAGGGGGTGTGAGGTTCATATCTTGTCAATATTCAGTCTTTTATCCTTCATAGGTAATGTTGTAAATCCCACATTTTTACAAGAAAGTTGTAAAGCTTAGTGATGTATCACATATGTCAGATTGTAGATGTTTTTTGTTTGTTTTTTACCTTTCACGTTCATATTTCGCTGTTTGTTGCATTATTGTTGCATTTGGCTGGATTGTAAAATATATCGATTGAGAGGGGGTGTGACGTTAATATGTTGTCAATATTCAGTGTTTTTTTCCTTCAGAGAATTTTTTTTTATTCCATTCCGTTTTTAAGGCGGTCTGTCATAACATTTTTAGCATTCAATCAGTGAGGTTTTGTATTAGTTTTCTTATAAATAAATATACCGGCCCCCAGACACATTCTTTTCTGTAAATTTGGTCCCCCCCGAGTCAAAATAATTGCCCAGGCCTGTCTTAGAGACTGTAGAGCAGGGGTCCCCAAACTTTTTGACTCGGGGGCCGCATTGGATTAAAACAATTTGCCCGGGGGCCAGGCTCTGTGTGTGTGTGTGTGTGTGTGTGTGTGTGTGTGTGTGTGTGTGTGTGTGTGTGTGTGTGTGTGTGTGTGTGTGTGTGTGTGTGTGTGTGTGTGTGTGTGTGTATATATATGTATGTATATATATATATGTATATATATATGTATATATATATATATATATATATATATATATATATATATATATATATACATACATATATATGTATATATATATATATATATATATATATATATATATATGTATGTATATATATATATGTATATATATATGTATATATATATATATATATGTATGTATATATATATATGTATATATATATGTATATATATATGTATATATATATATATATGTATGTATATATATATATGTATATATATATGTATATATATATATATATGTATGTATATATATATATTTATGTATATATATATGTATATATATATGTGTATATATATATGCATATATATATATATATATATATGCATATATGCATATATATGTATATATGCATATATATATATATGTATATAAATATATATATATGTATATAAATATATATGTATGTATATATATGTATAAATAATGTACATATATATATATATGTATGTATATATATATATGTATATATATATATACACACACACACACACACACACACTCCTCGCGCACTAATTGATTGAAAGAGCACACACTTGCTGCGTGCTCGCCTGACACTGCGCCGCGAGCGCAATGATGTCATGTTATCGATGCTAAAATGCATTTCATGACAATATGATTTGCCTGAGCGGCTAGGAGAGACAGAGAGTAAGAAACGGTGGAAAATGGATTAAAAAGGACAGATTTTTAAAAATAATAATAATACAGCTGAGATTGGCTACAGCACCACCTGTGACCACGATAGGGACAAGCGGTAGAAAATAGACGGATGGATAATTAAAAAAAGAAAAGAAAATTTTATTTATTTATTTTTTTAATCTTGGCACCTCCTTGGGGCCGGATTTTGGATGCTGATGGGCTGCATTCAGCCCGCGGGCCGTAGTTTGAGGACTCCTGCTGTAGAGAGTGAAGTCCACATACTAAAGCAATGGTTTGATGCCAATAAACTATCAATCAACCTAAATAAAACTAAATATATAATTTTTGGAAACAGGAAAAATAACATACAGCGTCATATAAGAATTGATGATATGGAGATAGAAAGGGTGTATTCAATAAAATTTTGGGGAATCTATATAGATGATAAATTAAATTGGAAACTGTACATAAATATACTTAAGACAAAGATGACATAAATTATTGCTATGTTACATAAACTCTGTAAATCAAAAGGCTCTTAACATGTTATATAATTCTTTCATACTCCCATATCTTAATTATTGTGTTGAAATCTGGGGAAACAATTACAAATCAAACATCAACTCTATATTTTTACTTCAAAAGAAAGCGATTAAAATGGTAAATTATGCGAATTATCATGACCATACCAATGCTCTGTTCATTAAATTAAAAACATTAAAACTGCACGATCTTGTTGACCTCAATACTACTATTGTGGCTTTCAAAGCTCATAACCACATGCTGCCTGGGTGTTTACAGGAGGGGTTCAAACCCAGAGAGAATCCATATGACCTCAGATGTTCAGCTTTCTTTCAGAAAGCAAACATAAGAACAAGCTTAAAAAGTAGATGTGTTTCTGTCAGCGGGGTTCAACTGTGGAACAGCTTGGATGATTCCTTAAAGGGAAACATTATCACAATTTCAGAAGGGGTTAAAACCAATAAAAATCAGTTCCTAGTGGCTTATTTTATTTTTCGAATTTTTTTTCAAAATTTTACCTGTCCCGGAATATCCCTAAAAAAAGCTTTAAAGTGCTTGATTTTCGTTATTTGCTTAAGCCTCTGTCCATTTCCCTGTGACGTCACATAGCGATTCCAATACAAACAACGGCGAATAGCACAGCAAGATATAGCGACATTAGCTCGGATTCAGACTCAGATTTCAGCGGTTTAAGCGATTCAACAGATTACGCATGTATTGAAACGGATGTTTGGAGTGTGGAGGCAGATAGCGAAAACGAAATTGAAGAAGGAACTGAAGCTATTGAGCGAATAGCTATTGACGCTATTCGACCATCTTTGCGTTAGCATCGCCGGTAAAATGTGCAGACCAACCGATCAGGACTTTCGCATTGAAACTGGATCAACTTAAATCCGTCGATTGGTAAATCTTTGTTTCGCATTAAATGTGGGTGGAAGGAAACGCTGGATGTAAATATAGTTTCAAATGTACATACAGCTAGCCTAAATAGCATGTTTGCATCTATTAGCTGGCAGTCATGCTGCGACCAAATATGTCTGATTAGCACATAAGTCAATAACAACAAGAACACTCACCTTTGTGATTTCGTTGACTTTATCGTTGGGAATGCATCTGCTTTGAGTGTCGCAGGATATCCAGACATTTTTGCCATTTCTGTCGTAGCATCGCCGGTAAAAACCAAATGGGGGACTTTCGCATTTCTTGACACTGGAGCAACTTAAATCCGTCGATTGCTAAGTGTTTGTTTGGCATTAAATGTGGATGGAGGGAAAGGCTAGATGTAAATATAGCTACAAATGAGGCATAATGCTGCAATATGTACACACAGCTAGCCTAAGCATGTTAGCATCGATTAGCATGCCGTGCTAATCGATGCACATTCTACGTAAATCAACTTGAATCCGTCCCTGATGGTGTTGTTACACCCTCCGACAACACACCGATGAGGCATGATGGCTCCAAGGTATCGAAAAACGGTCGAAAAAATGGAAAATTTTCAATACGTCTGATGTTTAGGGAAAAATGGCGTTGAGTACCGATGCAACCTCACGTTCTGACGTTGTCGCTCAGAGAGGCATAAACAGAAAGGCGTTTAATTCGCCAAAATTCACCCATTTAGAGTTCGGAAATCGGTTAAAAAAATACATGGTCTTTTTTTCTGCACCATCAAGGTATATATTGACGCTTACATAGGTCTGCTGATAATGTTCCCCTTTAACCTTCGTCTTGGGTTAGGGTCGGCACCGACCCGTTTTAGTTTTTAAATGCATGAAAGAACCACATAAATTATTATTTTTTGCAACAAGGCTTTTTGACTTTGTCAGGAACCTCTATTTCAACAAAATAAAACTTTTTTTTTTACTTCCACTAAATTATAAAATGCTCTGGTTGAATTTATGACCTTGGTAGAGCTTTAACTTGCACTTACAGATGTAGCGACAAACTGTATTTAGTGACAGTGGTTTTATGAAGTGTCCCTGAGCCCATGTGGTGATATCCTTTAGAGCAGGGGTCTCAAACTCACTTTACTAGGGGGCCACTGGATGCAGAGTCTGGGTGAGGCTGAGCTGCAAGAAAATATTTCTTAAAAAAATGTTTGCATACTCTTCAGCATGTCTAGTTGTATAATGACGTTTCAAATGGTATCCCTTGCGCAACTTTCTCTGTGCAAATAAGTAAATATATTTATATTTAGCCGACGCACGGAGAATAATGTTAATTCCGCAATGTGTGTCGTTCCGCTTTTCATCGCTACAGCAACATGGTGGTCGGCGGATAATCCAGCAGATTATCCCCTCGCTACCGGGATAGCGAGCACAAAAAAGTGAGGGCTCCCGGAGTGTTATCCGGCGTCATATAGAAATAAATGTAGTGTTCATCGTGTGAGGCAATGCAAATTAAACAATAAAAAAAAAAACAACAATATGAATTGGTCCAGGTTCTTGGGGAATGTTATTACTGACGGACAGGTGTCGAGGTGTGACTGCAGCCAGGCACGTAAGAAAACCCTCGTCTCCATGGCAACGTCTCCGTCGCTTTCACTCATTGGCCGCTTATCCACTAACGCAGGGGTAGGCAACCCAGAATGTTGGAAGAGCCATTTTGGACCCAAATAACACAAGGCTGTCAAGCATCATTCATATAAAACTTGCGGGCCACACTAACATTAAACTTTCATATTAAGGTGGGGGCCGTAAAATAGCATGTCTGAGACCCCTGCTTTAGAGATTGATGTCTGTTTTTGATACAGTGCCGTCTGAGGGATGGAAGGTCACGGTCATTCAATGTTGGTTTCCGGCCATGCCGCTTACGTGGAGTGATATCTCCAGATTCTCTGAACCTTTTGATGATATTATGGAGCGTAGATGTTGAAATCCCTAAATTTCTTGCAATGTCACTTTGAGAAAGGTTGTTCTTAAACTGTTTGACTATTTGCTCACGCAGTTGTGGACAAAGGGGTGTACCTCGCCCCATCCTTTCTTGTGAAAGACTGAGCATGAAGCTGTTTTTATAGCCAATCATGGCACCCACCTGTTCCCAACTAGCCTGCACACCTGTGGGATGTTTCAAATAAGTGTTTGATGAGCATTTCTCAACTTTATCAGTATTTATTGCCACCTTTCCCAACTTTTTTGTCACGTGTTGCTGGCATCAAATTCTAAAGTTAATGATTATTTGCACACAAAAAATGTTTATGAGTTTGAACATGAAATATGTTGTCTTTGTAGCATATTCAACTGAATATGGCTTGAAAAGGATTTGCAAATCATTGTATTCTGTTTATATTTACATCTAACACAATTCCCCAACTCATAGGGAATGGGGGTTTGTATCATGTTGTATGCTTGCATGTTGGAAATGAACTCAAACGATATTTTTTTTTATTGTGGAAGTGTGTGAAAAAGAGAGACATTGTGTGTTTTGGACCTGCAGGCTCTGACTAAAGGAGGGGTGACCTACAGGGACGAGGTGTGGCACAAAGAGTGTTTCCTCTGCACGGGATGCCAAACCCCTCTGGCCGGGCAACCTTTCACCTCGGAGGGGGAGAAGCCCTTCTGCGTCAAGTGCTTCAGCAGCCTCTACGCCAAGAAATGCGCCGGCTGCAACACGGCCATCACAGGTGAGATTTCCCACTCGACACGCGAGCCACGCGTCACACGGCCGCACGTGTCTCCGCAGGTTTCGGGGACGGCAAGTACGTCTCCTTCGAGGAGCGGCAGTGGCACCAGCCCTGCTTCAAGTGCTCCCGCTGCTCCGTCTCGCTGATCGGCTCCGGCTTCTTCCCAGACCGGGACCAGATTCTGTGTACAGACTGCAACAATGACGACTGAGACGCCGCAAAACTTTGCCAAAAAACATCCCTCCTCATAGCTAAGTACGCCATTTACCGGCTTGAAGATCAAAAAGGTGTCTTCACTGTAGAATGGAGTAGTTGTTGAAATAAACAACAATTACTTTTGATATTTGAACTAAATATAGTAAACGCGTCCACCAAACAGCATTAAAGACCTACTGAAAGCCACTACTAGCCACCACGCAGTCTGATAGTTTATATATCAATGATGAAATATTAACATTGCAACACATGCAATACGGCCGCTTTACTTTACTAAATTGCAGAAGTGTCCTGTTGTAAACGTTGCAGTATGATGACTCGTATGATGAAGCGTGCGCGTGACGTCTCGGGTTGTAGCGGACATTTTTTTCCAGCCCGATCCCAGCTATAAGTCGTCTGCTTTAATCGCATAATTACACAGTATTCTGGACATCTGCGTTGCTGAATCTTTTGCAATTTGTTCAATTAATAATGGAGACGTCAAAGAAGAAAGATGTAGGTGGGAAGCGGTTTATTGTGGCCACCTTTAGCAACACAAACACAGCCGGTGTTTCCTTGTTTACATTCCCGAAGGTGAAGCTTTAATATGGAACAGAGCGGTCAAGCAAACATGGTTCCCGACCACATGTCAACCGGCAGGTTTCGGTGAGAAAATTGTGGTAATAAGTCGGCTCTTACCGTAGGCATGAGCGGCGCTTGCGTCGTTCCTCGTGCACCTGTCAAAGAGGCAGCTGCGGACTCTCTTGCCTCCCCCGACCGACTGCCCCCGAACGTGGAATGCTTCCACCGTGAAGGAAGGGGAAAAAAACCTCAGCCTGGCCCAACTGTCTGCCTTCGCTTCGCCTCGTCAAGAAACGTGGCTTCCCTCAGAGACACTGGCGGTCACCACACCCGTGGCCACACCCCTCCGACTTTCAGGTACCATATAATCTCATTATAACACTAGTAACACAATAAGAAGATAAGGGATTTTGCAGAATTATCCTAGTAAATGTGTCTAATAACATCTGAATCGCTCCCACTGCCCTGTCTTTTTTTCTTTTTCTTTTTTCTAGTCCTTCACTCTAACTTTCCTCATCCACAAATCTTTCATCCTCACTCAAATTAATGGGGAAATCGTCGCTTTCTCGGTCCGGATCGCTCTCGCTGCTGGAGGCTCACATTATAAACAATGTTCAGATGTGAGGAGCTCCACAACCCGTGACGTCACACGCACATCGTCTGCTACTTCCGGTACAGGCAAGGCTTTTTTATTAGCGACCAAAAGTTGCGAACTCTATCGTGGATGTTCTCTACTTTCATCAAAAATATGGCGATATGGCAAAATGATGAAGTATGACACATAGAATGGAGCTGCTATCCCCGTTTAAATAAGAACATCTCATTTCAGTAGGCCTTTAACACATGCAAATTCCCGTTCAATGCAAAGTAGGCTTCAAAATAAAAGCATGCAAACACTATAATGCACCCATTTATTTATTAGTTTGTTTTTGGATTGTTAGATTGAGCTTAATTTCAGCATGAACAATAACACATATGCATAATGAATGAGAAAAGCAATGTCAATAAACTGTCGTAGGTTTAAAATCCTATGTCTCCCTTTTTTCGGACCCGTGCTCGATACTTTTGTAGTTACATACTTAGCAAAAAACAATGTACTACAGTACCTTTTATTGTGAATACGCCCCAAAATTTGTAGATTTCGGATTTTAGGAAAACATTGAGTATAAATTGTACAAATCTTATCTGGACTATTATGTGGCGATATTTTAGACATTTACCAGCTTAAAGATCAGAAAGGAGTCGGTTCACCGTAGAATGGAGTAGTTGTTGAAATAAACAACAACTACTTTTGATATTTTGACTAAATATGCGTGGGTTCCCTCCGGGTACTCCAGCTTCCTCCCACTTCCAAAGACATGCACCTGGGGATAGGTTGATTGGCAACACTAAATGGTCCCTAGTGTGTGAATGTGAGTGTGAATGTTGTCTGTCTATCTGTGTTGGCCCTGTGATGAGGTGGCGACTTGTCCAGGGTGTACCCCGCCTTCCGCCCGATTGTAGCTGAGATAGGCGCCAGCGCCCCCCGCGACCCCAAAAGGGAATAAGCGGTAGAAAATGGATGGATGGATAGTAAATGTGTCCAACAAACAGCATTAAAACATGCAACTTCCCGTTCAATGCAAAGTAAGCTTCAAAATAAAAGATTGCAAACACTACAACGCACCCATTTATTTATCAGTTTGTTTTTGGATTGTTAGATTGAGCTTAATTGTAGCAAGAACAATAACACATATGCATGACAAATGAGAAAAAGGATGTCAATAAACTGTCGTAGGTTAAAATTCCTTTGTTTCCCGTTTTTCTGACCCGTGCTCGAAACATTTTTTGTTACGTACTTAACAAAAAAACAATGTACTAAAGTGCTTTTTTGGGTAATACGCCCAAAAATGTCTAGATATTTCTGCTTTTAAGGAAAACATTGAGTAGTATTTGACAAATCTAATCTGGACTATTATGTGGTGATAGATAGATAGATAGAAAGTACTTTATTGATTCCTTCAGGAAAATAAAAATTCCAGCAGCAGTGTACAGAATTTAGATCAAATTTAAAAAGAAAATAATGGGGGTATAACTGGAAACTAAATAGAAAAATATTACAATAGTAATAAAAATAAAAAGCAACAATGAGAATAAAAATATAAAAGGTGTGTCAAGAAATAAACAATAAAATTTTGGGCACATTTCATATTTTTTTCAACAAACACATTGATCTGACTGCATAAAATTTAAAATATTCATTTAAACTACCTGGAAAAATAGCATTTGATGCCTGTGCCTGGCTTCTAAGAACTAATTTTACCATGAAATGTAATCATCTCAAATTTTTTTTTTTTTTTACATATTTGTGTTACTCCTTATCCCAACTCTACTTTATTCCCCACCCCCAAAATAAAAATAATATTTTGGTTAAAATTCACACTTTAGTCGTTGTGGAGGGATGTGTGGCCTGCGGGCCTGCCGCGGAACTGGGTGCGCCAGGACCGGCTTCGAAGACAGCAACGGGTGAGTAGATGGCCCAGGTGGACCTCGTTATTTAATCACAAGTCGCCTTTATTAGCAGCAGCCGGGTTGAGACAGGTGGTGGGAGTTGGCGTGGGAGTCCGAGAGAGAGACACAAACTCAGAAAAAGACATTTTGCTGGAAAGCAAACGCATTGCACGATTGATGAAAATAAAACAGTGTTGTACCCTGAATTCCGGGCTCTCCTGGCAGTGTGTGGTGGTCCAAGGAACCCACTAGAAGGCAACCTCTACAGTCGTATTCCTGGGTTTTCACTCAGCCTTGTTACTAATCCACCAGTCACATGTTCCACAGGAAGTTGCATCATTCATATTTTCTATTTATTTCTTTGTATATTCTATCAAAGTGGTTCTCGGACTTGTTTCCCCACCTCGGTAAACAATTGGCTTTCCACGTACTGTCGCAATGACCGACTTTAAAAGAGAGTAGCATAGTAGGCCTGAGTATTCATTAAAAACAAGGCTGATGTTTTATTTAGCAAGTATGTTTAATATTTTTGGCCACTGTAACATTGTGTGTGTTTGAATGTAGTCGAATAAAAGACGGTACCTAAATAATTAATCAAATCGAATTAATTTCACATCAAAGTTGAATAAACATTGTACTCAAATAAAAATCACAATACAGTTTGCATACCACTTCCAGTTTGACAATCCCTATTCTATATTCCTAAATTATGTTAACTTTTGCTGAATCAATGTAATGCGCTTTGTGACGTGCTACTCTCATAAATACCACATAGCTAAATGTCATGCTAATTCAATGCTAAAAACTCACTCCTGTTACTTTCAGTGCTGTTACTCAAGTCATTTTCAACCTTGAACCCAGAAAAAAATGGTAGAAGATGTCAAGTTCAAACACCAAACTATCTATTAAACGAGACAAGAAGCAAGGAATCAAGCAGAGACTGAGTTTAATTTTGCTCATGAGGAGAGACGTATTGGGCTGCACACTCAGTTACAGTTTCCCCTTACGCTCTAAGGTACAGTCCCACGTGCTCCTCTATTTATTCGGGAGGTCCCGAGTTAACATCACTGAGGCTGCTTCTGAAAGGAGGGGTTTGATTGATTGATTTATTGAGACTTTTATTAGTAGATTGCACAGTTCAGTACATATTCCGTACAATTGACCACTAAAGTGTAACACCCGAGTAAGTTTTTCAAAGTGTTTAACTCGACGTCCACGTTAATCAATTCATAGTAATGCAACTACCCCCCCAGTAGACACAATACGTGATTATTCAGAATGCAAATGTGCTGACACTCGTGATTTTGCCCTGTCTCGGTTTTATCTGCGTTGAGGTACTCGATGTCCGTCCCTGGCTGTCAGCAGGCAGGGTCCGGAAACACAATGCTGATACGAGACAATTCGCAATGGAAGATTACAAGTCGTGTACCTTTGCACAGATAGAAAAGTACAACTTCAGCACAATTGATACTAACTATAGCAACGGCTGCAACCTTACCGTGGTAGAGGAGTTTGCGTGTCCCAATGATCCTAGGAGCTATGTTGTCCGGGGGCATAAAGCCCCCTGGTAGGGTCTCCCAAGGCAAACAGGTTCTAGGTGAGGGATCAGACAAAGAGCAGCTCGAAGACCTTTATGAAGATGAAAAACCATGGACCCAGATTTCCCTCGCCCGGACGCGGGTCACCGGGGCCCCCCTCTGGAGCCAGGCCCGGAGGTGGGGCACGATGGCGAGCGCCTGGTGGCCGGGCCTGTTCCCATGGGGCCCGGCCGGGCACAGCCCGAAGAGGCAACATGGGTCACCCCTCCAATGGGCTCACCACCCATAGCAGGGGCCATAGAGGTCGGGTGCATTGTGAGCTGGGCGACAGCCGAAGGCAGGGCACTTGGCGGTCCGATCCTCGGCTACAGAAGCTAGCTCTTGGGACGTGGAACGTCACGTCACTGGGGGGGAAGGAGCCTGAGCTAGTGCGCGAAGTCGAGAAATTCCGGCTGGATATAGTTGGACTTCGACGCACAGCAAGGGCTCTGGAACCACTTCTCTCGAGAGGGATTGGACCCTCTTCCACTCTGGCGTTGCCGGCAGTGAGAGGCGACAGGCTGGGGTGGCAATTCTTGTTTCCCCCCGGCTCAAAGCCTGTACGTTAGAGTTCAACCCGGTGGACGAAAGGGTAGCCTCCCTCCGCCTTCGGGTGGGGGGACGGGTCCTGACTGTTGTTTGTGCTTATGCACCAAACAGCAGTTCAGAGTACCCACCCTTTTTGGGAACACTCGAGGGAGTACTGGAAAGTGCTCCCCCGGGTGATTCCCTTATCCTACTGGGAGACTTCAACGCTCACGTTGGCAACGACAGTGAAACCTGGAGAGGCGTGATTGGGAAGAATGGCCGCCCGGATCTGAACCCGAGTGGTGTTTTGTTATTGGACTTTTGTGCTCGTCACAGTTTGTCGATAACAAACACCATGTTCAAACATAAGGGTGTCCATATGTGCACTTGGCACCAGGATACCCTAGGCCGCAGTTCCATGATCGACTTTGTAGTTGTGTCATCGGATTTGCGGCCTCATGTTTTGGACACTCGGGTGAAGAGAGGGGCGGAGCTTTCTACCGATCACCACCTGGTGGTGAGTTGGCTGCGATGGTGGGGGAGGATGCCGGACAGACCTGGGAGGCCCAAACGCATTGTGAGGGTCTGCTGGGAACGTCTGGCAGAGTCTCCTGTCAGACAAAGTTTCAATTCCCACCTCCGGAAGAACTTTGAACATGTCACGAGGGAGGTGCTGGACATTGAGTCCGAGTGGACCATGTTCCGAACCTCTATTGTCGAGGCGGCATATGGAGCTGTGGCCGCAAGGTAGTTGGTGCCTGTCGGGGCGGCAATCCTAAAACCCCCTGGTGGACACCAGCGGTGAGGGATGCCGTCAAGCTGAAGAAGGAGTCCTATCGGGTCCTTTTGGCTCATAGGACTCCGGAGGCAGTGGACAGGTACCGACAGGCCAAGCGGTGTGCAGCTTCAGCGGTCGCGGAGGCAAAAACTCGGACATGGGAAGAGTTCGGGGAAGCCATGGAAAACGACTTCCGGACGGCTTCGAAGCGATTCTGGACCACCGTCCGCCGCCTCAGGAAGGGGAAGCAGTGCACTATCAACACCGTGTATGGTGCGGATGGTGTTCTGCTGACCTCGACTGCGGATGTTGTGGATAGGTGGAAGGAATACTTCGAAGACCTCCTCAATCCCACCAACACGTCTTCCTATGAGGAAGCAGTGCCTGGGGAATCTGTGGTGGACTCTCCTATTTCTGGGGCTGAGGTCGCTGAGGTAGTTAAAAAGCTCCTCGGTGGCAAGGCCCCAGGGGTGGACGAGAACCGCCCGGAGTTCCTTAAGGCTCTGGATGCTGTGGGGCTGTCTCGGTTGACAAGACTTTGCAGCATCGCGTGGACATCGGGGGCGGTACCTCTGGATTGGCAGACCGGGGTGGTGGTTCCTCTCTTTAAGAAGGGGGACCGGAGGGTGTGTTCCAACTATCGTGGGATCACACTCCTCAGCCTTCCCGGTAAGGTTTATTCAGGTGTACTGGAGAGGAGGCTACGTCGGATAGTCGAACCTCGGATTCAGGAGGAACAGTGTGGTTTTCGTCCTGGTCGTGGAACTGTGGACCAGCTCTATACTCTCGGCAGGGTTCTTGAGGGTGCATGGGAGTTTGCCCAACCAGTCTACATGTGCTTTGTGGACTTGGAGAAGGCATTCGACCGTGTTCCTCGGGAAGTCCTGTGGGGAGTGCTCAGAGAGTATGGGGTATCGGACTGTCTGATTGTGGCGGTCCACTCCCTGTACGATCAGTGCCAGAGCTTGGTTCGCATTGCCGGCAGTAAGTCGAACACATTTCCAGTGAGGGTTGGACTCCGCCAAGGCTGTCCTTTGTCACCGATTCTGTTCATAACTTTTATGGACAGAATTTCTAGGCGCAGTCAAGGCGTTGAGGGGTTCCGGTTTGGTAACCGCAGGATTAGGTCTCTGCTTTTTGCAGATGATGTGGTCCTGATGGCTTCATCTGACCGGGATCTTCAGCTCTCGCTGGATCGGTTCGCAGCCGAGTGTGAAGCGACCGGAATGAGAATCAGCACCTCCAAATCCGAGTCCATGGTTCTCGCCCGGAAAAGGGTGGAGTGCCATCTCCGGGTTGGGGAGGAGACCCTGCCCCAAGTGGAGGAGTTCAAGTACCTAGGAGTCTTGTTCACGAGTGAGGGAAGAGTGGATGGTGAGGTCGACAGGCGGATCGGTGCGGCGTCTTCAGTAATGCGGACGTTGTACCGATCCGTTGTGGTGAAGAAGGAGCTGAGCCGGAAGGCAAAGCTCTCAATTTACCGGTCGATCTACGTTCCCATCCTCACCTATGGTCATGAGCTTTGGGTCATGACCGAAAGGATAAGATCACGGGTACAAGCGGCCCAAATGAGTTTCCTCCGCCGTGTGGCGGGTCTCTCCCTTAGAGATAGGGTGAGAAGCTCTGCCATCCGGGAGGAGCTCAAAGTAAAGCCGCTGCTCCTCCACATCGAGAGGAGCCAGATGAGGTGGTTCGGGCATCTGGTCAGGATGCCACCCGAACGCCTCCCTAGGGAGGTGTTTAGGGCACGTCCAACCGGTAGGAGGCCACGGGGAAGACCCAGGACACGTTGGGAAGACTATGTCTCCCGGCTGGCCTGGGAACGCCTCGGGATCCCCCGGGAAGAGCTAGACGAAGTGGCTGGGGAGAGGGAAGTCTGGGTTTCCCTGCTTAGGCTGTTGCCCCCGCGACCCGACCTCGGATAAGCGGAAGATGATGGATGGATGGATGGATATAGCAACGGCCTTTAAGCATAAGAGTTGTGTGATAACTTATACATAATTATTCTAACAAAAGTGAAAGTTGTTGTGTCCTGCCACAACTCTCGCCTCTTCTTGCACAGTAAACCAAGGGATCTCTTGACGTAAGCTTTCACTTTTTGTTCGAATGCTACAAAAAAAAAACGTACAGCAGAATGTAGCACCCCTCCTCTGCATCAA
Organism: Nerophis ophidion; assembly: GCF_033978795.1. NCBI lineage: Eukaryota > Metazoa > Chordata > Actinopteri > Syngnathiformes > Syngnathidae > Nerophis > Nerophis ophidion. Next base: position 869,040 of record NC_084631.1, on the reverse strand, counting down.
AAAAAACAAAAACATGCAAACTGACTGTTGCTGTAACTTAAATGATAGGAATAATATTTACAGTCCAGCACCTCGCTCCTGTTAGATTATCTTGATTGATTTGGAAATGTTGGACTCACGCTCTTGAAAAAAACGGACTTGCTTGCAATAAATGTGAGGTTATTTTATCACAATGTCTTCCTGTCACTTCCTGCTGTTGGTCACCATTTACAAGCTCCTACTATAATTTGGGGGGAGGGTGCTATGCAGGACTGTTGTTTGCTGAGAGCTTTTTCCCAGGCCTCCTCCTTTAAATATATTTGACCTCGTTTGAGGCCTGCAAGAAGAACCGACTTGCTGCTTCCCAAGAGGAGGCGTAGGGAGGACATGATGGAAGCTCCACGGCAATCACAAAGTGTCTTCCTTCCTCTGTGGGCCCCAGGACTCAAACTGACAAAAACCACAGAAGAAGACGACACAGATGGCGTCTTATGGTGACTTTCTGCGTCGGTGCTCTTCTGGTCCCAGAATAGGGCAGCGGAAGTAAACAAAAGCAAAAGGTGCTGTCGGCCAAGAACTTATTCTCAGTTTGAACACAACATCAACATAAAAACTGTGTCGCAACAATAGCAATAACTCCACAAAAAAATTATTAAAAATAAATCACATTCAAAGTTGTATTGATCGGAAACCAAGGACTTGTGCAGAATTAAACAACATTAAATACAACCTTATAAAACAAACAATATCAACACAGTAATACATGTATTCACTTGTACAATTGTTTGTGCAAAACAGATAAACAAAAGCAAAAATAGACACACATGTATATATAATGTATATATGTATGTAAATGTATATATGTATGTGTATGCATGTATATAGAAGTATGTTTATAATGTGTATATATATATATATATACATACATATATACATATGTATGTATGTATATAATGTGTATTTATATGTATGCATACATTAGCATATGTATATATATATGTTTATATGTATATATATATATATATATGTATCTACATGTATATATGTGTGTATATATATATGTGTATATTATGTATATATGTATGTATATATAAAAATACATGTGTGTGTGTGTGTGTATATATATATATATATATATACATATACATTGTGGGCATATATATACATGTATATATATATGTGTGTGTGTGTATAAATATATATAAACACACATACATGGGTAAATATATACAAACACATAAGTATATGTGTGTAGGTATATATATATATTTGTGTGTGTGTATGTATATATATATATATATATATATATAAATGTGTGTATATATTTGTGTGCTTATATACACAAATATATATATGTATATTTTTGTGTATATGTATGTGTGTATATATATATATATAATTTTCTGTATGTATATATATATATTTGTGTGTGTGTGTATATATATATATATATATCTGTTGTGTATATACGTGTGTATATATATAATTTTGTGTATATATAATATGTGTGTATGTATATAAATATACGTGTGTGTATATACATTATATATATATATATATATGATAGATACATAGATTGATATATATCAGTGACATGTAGGGAGGTTCATGGCTGGTGAGGCACTGACTTCATCACAGTCCGATTTATAAACATATGAACCCTAAAGAGTGTCTTATTCACCATTTGATTGGCAGCAGTTAACGGGTTATCTTTAAAAGCTCATACCAGCATTCTTTATACATAAACTGTAGCACACAAAAAAAACACATTAAATAAAAAAAAACGTTATTATGGTCTTACCTTTACTTATAAATGAAGTCCATGCGCTGCTCCTTCTTAACAAAAGCATCGATAACTTGTTTATAGAAGTCTTCCTTATCTTTCTTCAGTTTTAAAAGTCTCTCTGTCTCGATGGAGATCACTGTCTGAAGCAAATCATTTAGCTCAGGCGTTGGTCTTCCTTTAATTATTTCCTTCTGCTTCGATTGAAAGTCCAGTTTAGAAAACTGTTTTATTTTAGATATGCAATCCTCCATGTTAAAAGTCCAAGTCCAGGGGAGAGGAAAAAATAAACGATCGCTGCCGCTGTACTTGACTTGCTAACTGTAGATTGTTGTCACTTATTCTGTAGCCGAGTAATCGCAAGAATGATCCCTGGGATCACTAGCGCCCTCTATCACCATGAGGCGGGAGAACAGGAGCCTCACATCGTACGTGTATCACAGCAGTTTTATGATTGCTCAGCACAAGAAATACGTTACACACATACAGTTGTTGACAAAATACACTGTACATTATATACCTCAGCTAACTAAACTATGGAAATGTATACTATAATTCATACAGCAATACGGTCTCACTGCACAGCAGCCAGCAGTTAGCTGAGTCATTGCGCAATCCGTAGTGAGGCTCAACTGGCTGCTGCCTCACCGCAAGTCTCTTCTCAGTATTTGAACAGCAAATGTGAAAATTCAGCGATTTTGAATAAAAATAATGTAAAACTGGTGAAGTTAAATGGAAAATAACTTTATAAAGTATAATCACTGGATACATATAACAATTTAATAAAATGTTTTTCTTTTTACATTGTTTTTCTTTCCATGATGGCACGTGAGGCCCCGCCTCACCTGCCTTCCCTCATATATATATATATATATATATATATATATATATATATTTATATATATATATATATTGATTGATTGATACTTTTATTAGTAGATTGCACAGTACAGTACATATTCCGTACAATTGACCACTAAATGGTAACAGCCGACTAAGTTTTTCAACTTGTTTAAGTCGGGGTCCGCGTTAATCAATTCATGGTAATATAAATATAAATATATATAAATAAATATATATACGTATATATACAGGAACAACCCCTAAAACCACATATGTTTGTGAATTTGTAAGCAGAAGATCATTAAAAAATATCCTTCTAATCACACCAGAATCATTTAATCGAGGGTCTTTGAACGCACCACAGTATGTGAACTTGGATGCAAAATTAACGAACTTGGATGCATAATTAACGTGTCCTAATCTTTTTTCTCTGCTGCCAGAAGTAGATTCAAAACTATTTTGCCTTTTTCTGTCACTTCATCCTTGTTGCAAAATGCATGTTGTGCGTGTAAATGCTTCAAGGAGAGCTTCGATGACAGGTATGACGTCAGCGTTGACTGAAGGTAGGTTTGCTTCTATTAAGGTGGGACCAACCATTTCGTAACTTTAATAGCCTTAGACATTATTCATCGGTTTCATTCAACCTTATTATGGAATTTTTTACGGCTATTATATTTTTATATTAACATGAATGACGTATTTTATACAATGTTGAGGGCGTTAAGGGCCAGTGTAGTTGAATTTACAACCCCCTGGCGCTGTTTTGTACTGTTTTCATCATTTTGTGTGATGTTTTATACTGTTGTTGGACTTAGTGTTTGTAAATGTTGAAATTTATAAATAAACATTTAAAATAAAAAAATAAAATAAAAAATAGTGCTAGTGTAGTGTGCCGCCAATACCCGGATGTTGCATTCATCACGCCACAAGTGTGTAGATTAGAAGTAGTATAGTTTAATTACCACCCTCAAATATCACTATCTTAAGGAACTAATTAAATTGACTTCACAATAAATAAGGAGGAAAGAAAAAAAAGTATTTTTAAAAATGTAAAATTGGTACAGTATAACAAGCTATATACTACGACCCAGTAGGTGGCGGTGTGTACTTTTCAAGCCATGATTGCAACCCGTCAGTAAAACAAAAGAAGACAGAAAGGCGGGTAAAAATGTGCTTGGGTACGTCACTTCCGGTAGACGTGCAACGACGGTAATGGGAATTGAGACGAAACGTACGTACAGCCCACGTAAGTGTAAATAAAAGTTATCTTTTTTTTTAATAACAATGTGGGTAAAATAAATGTCCTTTAAGATATAATACACACTAACGGGAAACATATTATTGGACAAGCCAGGAAAAAAACAGTTGTGTCATGGCGGCCATCTTGGGGACAATCTATTTTACCCCTAAATATGCTTCTTTTTTTTTTTATCAGTCAAAAGTGTCAAACATACTCAGGATTATCTGTGGCTTTTTACAAAACACTTGAAACCATGACTGCAACCCGTCAGTAAACCAACAAAAGAAGAAAGAAAAGCGGGTAAAAATGTGCTTGGCTACGTCACTTCTGGTTGGCGTGCAACCACGGTAATGCAAATTGGGACGAAACGTAAGTACGTAAGTGGAAATAAAAGTTATCTTTTTTATAACAATACTGGTAAAGTACATGTCCTTCAAAGACCTACTGAAAGCCACTACTAGCGACCACGCAGTCTGATAGTTTATATCATAAATGTATAAGAAAGAAAAACGAAAAACAAAAAAAAACAATGACAGTGTCAATTGTACGTGGCTTGTAAATATGCATTTTCATGAAAGGAATAAAAAAATAAAAAATAAATGATGATGATATATCAATGATGAAATATTAACATTGCAACACATGCAATACAGCCGCTTTAGTTTAGGTGACGTCATGGATTGTAGCTGACATTTTTTTCCAGCCCGCTCCCAGCTATAAGTCGTCTGCTTTAATCGCATAATTACACAGTATTCTGGACATCTGTGTTGCTGAATCTTTTGCAATTTGTTCAATTAATAATGGAGATGTCAAAGAAGGAAGATGTAGGTGGGAAGCGGTGTATTGCGGCTGCTTTTACCAACACAAACACAGCCGGTGTTTCCTTGTTTATATTCCCGAAGGTGAAGCTTCACTATGGAACAGAGCGGTCAAGCGAACATGGTTCCCTACCGCATGTCAACCGGTAAGTTTCGGTGAGAAAATTGTGGTAATAAGTCGGCTCTTACCGTAGACATGAGCGGAGCTTGCGTCGTCCCTCGTGCACCTGTCAAAGAGGCAGCTGCAGACTCTCTTGCCTCCTCTGACTGGCCGCCCCCAAAGTTGAGATGCTTCCACTGTGGAGGAGGGGGTGGGAAGCTCAGCCCAGCCCCAACAGCTGCCTTCGCTTCGCCTCGTCGAGAAACACGGCTTCCCTCAGAGACACTGGTGGTCACCACACCCGTGGCCACACCCCTCCGACTTTCAGGTACGACCGTGTTATCTCATTAAAACACTAGTAACACAATAAGCAGATAAGGGATTTTCCAGAATTATCCTAGTAAATGTGTCTAATAACATCTGAATTGCTCCCACTGCCCTGTCTTTTTTTTTTTCTAGCCCTTCACTCTCACTATCCTCATCCATGAATCTTTCATCCTTGCTCAAACTAATGGGGAAATTATTGCTTTCTTGTTTCGAATAGCTCTCGTTGCTGGTGGCCATGATTGTAAACAATGTTCAGATGTGAGGAGCTCCACAACCCGTGACGTCACGCGTACATCATCTGCTACTTCCGGTACAGGCAAGGCTTTTTTATTAGCGACCAAAAGTTGCGGACTTTATCGTGGATGTTCTCTACTAAATCCTTTCAGCAAAAATATGGCAATATGGGGAAATGATGAAGTATGACACATAGAATGGAGCTGCTATCCCCGTTTAAATAAGAACATCTCATTTCAGTAGGCCTTTAAGATATAATACACACTAATGGGCAACATATAATTGGACAAGCCAGAAATAAACTTGTGTCATGGCGGCCATCTTGCGGAAAATCTATTTTACCCCTAAATATGCTTCTTTTTTTTCCCCCTTCAGTCAAAAGTGTAAAACATACTCAGGATTCTCTGTGGCTTTTTACAAGTCACTTGAAACCAATCATTCTCAAGGCCACAAAGTACCATTTCCTCTCCGTACTCAAGAGGACAACAAACAAAACAAAAACAAATGTAAGCAATTCTCCTGATATACCCTCCAGCACTACTCTTGACTCATTGCGAGTCCATCTTAGGAATCTTGCTCAGCTCCCTGAAGTTACAATTAAAAACAAAGATACATTTCCTGGTGTGACAGGAAGTGCCTTTGACACACTGCAGTAGGTGTTTGCTGTCACTCTGTTACACACACACACACAGACACGCACAGACACGCACACACACACACACACACACACACACACACACACACACACACACACACACACACACACACACACACACACACACACACACACACACACACACTTGGAAGTGGAATGCAGTGTTGGCAAAAGTTTTTTTTTCTTTTCCAGACAGATCCAATTGCGTATCGGTGCTCAGTCATGAAACCAGCTGGCCCCACAATGTCTACCCAACTGGGACTTGAAGGAGGTATGGGGACACATGTCCATTACCATAGAGCAGTGGTTCTCAAATGGGGGTACACGTACCCCTGGGGGTATTTGAAGGTATGCCAAGGGGTACATGAGAGTTTTTTTTAAATATTGTAAAAATAGTTACAATTCGAAAATCCTTTATAAATATATTTATTGAATGATACTTCAACAAAATATGAATGTAAGTTCATAAACTGTGAAAAGAAATACAACAATGCAATATTCAGTGTTGACAGCTAGATTTTTTGTGGACATGTTCCATAAATATTGATGTTAAAGATTTCTTTTTTTGTGATGAAATGTTTAGAAGTAAGTTGATGAATCCAGATGGATCTCTATTACAATCCCCAAAGAGGGCACTTTAAGTTGATGATTACTTCTATGTGGAGAAATCTTTATTTATAATTGAATCACTCGTTTATTTTTAAACAACTTTTCAGTTGTTTTTATATATTTTTTTCCAAATAGTTCAAGAAAAACCACTACAAATGAGCAATATTTTGCACTGTTATACAATTTAATAAATCAGAAACTGATGACATAGTGCTGTATTTTACTTCTTTATCGCTTTTTTTCAACCAAAAATGCTTTGCTCTGATTAGGGTGTACTTGAATTAAAAACATGTTCACAGGGGGTACATCACTGGAAAAAAAACAATATAAATATAAAACCAATATATATATATAGGCCCTGCGATGAGGTGGTGACTTGACTCCGCCTACCGCCCGAATGCAGCTGAGATAGGGTCCAGCAACCCCAAAACGGACAAGCGTTGGAAAATGGTTGGTTGGTTGGGTCAGACTTATTTTTTTAAATGGAAAAATGCCATATATTGGGATTGATACGGTGTGTTTTTTTTTGTGCTGTAGGTTTGAATAACAAGATCTGATAGTTCAGTTACAGCTCATGTTATTCTATGGGGACGGTGTGGCTGTGCCAGCAACCTGAGGGTTCCTAGTTCGATCCCCACCTTCTACCATCCTAGTAACGTCCGTTGTATCCTTGAGCAAGACACTTCACCCTTGCTCCTGATGGGTCTTGGTTAGTGCCTTGAATGGCAGCTCCCGCAATCAGTGTGTGAATGTATGGGTGAATGTGGAAGCAGTGTCTCTGAGTTCCTTAAAAAGGTACGAAAGCGCTATACAAGTATAACCCATTCACCATATTCTGTGTTATATGTGCTTTATGTTGCACAATTTCGCCAAGTAAAATTCTTAGTTTATGAACCCGTTCTCAAACAATTTGCAATAAAAACTTCTTATTCTGATAATATAATTCAGGTACTTTACATGTGTGTTTTATCGCTGTTAATGGGAACAGGGCCTAACTGTGGTAGATGGATTTCAGTCAAGTAGGAATTATTAGCATTTAATGAAAATACAAAAATCATAGCTAGAGCAAAAAAACTACCATTAATTCCGGACCCGAGGGCGCACCAGAATATAAGTCGCACTGCCGATGAGTGGGTCTAGTCAGGTCTATTTTCATACAAAATGCGCACCGGATTACAGGGCGCATTAAAAGGGTCTGTGGAGGGGGGCGTGACCTGCGGGCCCGCAGCGGAACGGGGTGTGCCAGTACTGGCGTCGAAGTCAGCGATGGCCCAGGTGAGCCTTGTTGTCTAATCACCTGTCGCTCTGTATAAGCAGCAGCCGGGAGGAGAGAGATTGTTGAAACTGAAGGAGAGCTGGAGTGACAGTGAGAGGTAGTCTAGCCGAGCGAAAAAGAAAATTGCTGGAAAGCGACCTGCGGCAGAATTCAGAATAAAGACTCCGTTGTAACCCTGATCCAGGTTCTCATGGCGATGCTTGGTGGTCTGGAGGACCCATGGGAGGACAACCTTGTTATTATTATTTTTTTTTAATGTAAAACACTTCCTTGTGGTCTACATAGCATGTAATGGTGGTTCTTTGGTCAAATCGTTGCATAGATCAGTGTTTTTCAACCTTTTTTGAGCCAAGGCGCATTTTTGAATTGAAAAAATCCAGAGGCACAACACCAGCAGAAATCATTAAAAGAAATGAAACTCAGTAGACAATAAAAAGTCGGTGTCGCAATTGCTGGATATGAATATAAAGCATAACTAAGCAAGCATCAATATAGCTCTTGTCTCAAAGCAGTTGTACTGTCACCACCTGTCACATCACGCCGTGACTTATTTGGAGTTTTTTGCTGTTCTCCCATGTTTTAGTTCTTGTCTGGCGCTCTTATGTTGGTGGCTTTTCCTGTTGCAGTTCAATCTCTTCCTTTGAGCACTATTCCCCACACCTGCTGTGTTTTAGCAGGTGCAAGAATATTTACGTTATTTTTATCCTTCTTTGTGTGGACATTGTTGTCATGTCATGTACGGATGTACTTTGTGGACGCCGTCCCTGCTCCACACGCTGTAAGAGTTTGCTGTCCTCCAGCATTTTGTTTTGCTTTACTTTTTCGCCAGTTCAGTTTTGCATAGCCATCCCTAAGCTTTAATGCCTTTTCTTAGGGACACTCATGGTTCAAGCATTAGATACCTTTTTTACCTGCACACTACCTCCCGTTGTCGTCTGCATATTGGGATCACGACAAACCATCGTCGTCTCACACGACCTGTTCCCGACATCTACAAAGCAATTAGCTACCGGCTGCCACCTACTGATATGTAAAAGAATAACATGGTTACTCTGCCGAGTGCTAGACAGCACCGACACTCAGGAACGGCACATCATTTGCGGATTACCGGTTTGCAAAAAATATTTTTAACCCAAGTAGGTGAAACTACATAATCTCCCATGGCACACCAGACTGTATCTCACGGCACAGTGGTTGAGAAACACTGGCATAATCCAATCCAATCCACTTTATTTATATAGCACATTTAAACAACAAATATGTTTCCAAAGTACTGCACAGCCATGTTAAAAACAATATTAAAAACAATATTATACTCCACCAATGACTGAATAAAAACAAAAAATAAATAAATATAAAACCAATATAAAAATAAATAAGATTAAAAACAATTTTAAAGGGTAAAAGCAATTAAAAAAGTAAAATAGAAATCAAAATGTATAAAAAAAAAAACACAGAGGACCACACAACTCACGTAGTGTTAAAAGCTGAAGAATAAAAGTGGGTCTTAAGACGAGACTTAAAACACTCCACTGTGGGAGCAGTTGGAATATGGAGGGGCAGAGTGTTCCAGATCTTAGGGCCGACCACAGAGAAGGCCCTGTCTCCCCTGGTCTTAAGTCTGGTCTTGGACACCACGAGCTGGAACTGGCTCTCGGACCTCAGAGCGCGCGCAGGAGTGTAAATTTGGATGAGGTCCGAGATATACTGAGGTGCCAGTCCATGTAAAGATTTAAAAACAAACAGCAATGTTTTAAAATCAATTCTAAAATGAACAGGGAGCCAGTGCAAACTCTGAAGAATTGGGGTTATATGCTGGCGTTTCCTGGCCCCTGTTAAAAGTCCTGCAGCCGCGTTCTGGACTAACTGCAACCGGGAGAGAGCTTTTTGGCTAATGCCAGCATAAAGTGCATTGCAGTAGTCCAGGCCACTTGAAATAAAAGCATGCACGACTTGTTCAAAAAGGTTAAAAGATAAAAACAGTTTTACTTTTACTAAAAGACGAAGATGATAAAAACACAATTTCTTATGTTTTACAGACCATCATCAAGCCGCTTTCTGACAGTTGCTTCAGGATACGCCATTTTGTGGGCGGTCGTATTTATGTGGCTCACCTTCCTCAGCGTCTTCTCCCCGTCGTCTTTGTTGTAGCGGTGTAGCGTGCAAGGACGGGAGTGGAAAAAGTGTCACAAGATGGAGCTAACTGTTTTAATGACACTCAGACTTTACTTCAATCAATAACGGAGCAGCATCTCCTCATCCATGGCTCACTAGTGCAACAACAACACCATAAATGTGTCCCGTAAAAAACAACGTCGGACCGGAACTCTCTAATAAGTAAAATTCCTTGGGTGAAATGTGTAAACTTACTATGCCGGTATGTTTTAGCACTTTAATGGCAAGTTTACTGACAGATATAAGTAAGAACTTTACACTACTTAATATTAGAAAGGGCAACAGCAGTGGATGAATGTCCCATAACAAGAAGATACAAAAAAATAAGCTTATCGACTACGAGGGTTTTTTTTACTATTGTGCCGCGAGATATTGTCTGGTGTGCCATGGGAAATGATGCAACTTCACCTATTTGGTCCGAAAACATTTTTTTGCAAATAAAAAATTATAATCTGCAAATAATGTACCGTTTTCTAGTGTCTGTGCTCTATAGAGCTCAGCAGGTTAACCATGTAATACTCCATATCAGTAGGTGGTAGCAGGTAGTTAATTGCTCTGTAGAAGTCGGAACGCGTCAAGGATGGTTTGTCGTGATCCCAATATGCAGAGCACAGCGGGAGACGGTGTGCAGGTAAAAAGGTATGTAACGCTTAAATCAAATGGCTATGCAAAACGAAAGTAAAACTGATCTGGCCACAAAGTAAACAAAGACAGAATGCTGGAAGACAGCAAAGACTTCTAGCGTGTGGAGTAGAGATGGCGTCCACAAAGTACATCCGTACATGACATGACAATCAACAATGTCCCATAAAGAAGGAAAGCGTCCGCACAACTGAAATAGTCTTGTTTGCACCCAAAGCAAGGTTTGAAGCTGCTACAGGAAACCACCAACCAAACGGGAAGGGTCAGCAAAATAACAGCGCAAGGCATGAAATAAAGCACTACACACAGGAAAACAACAACAAACTCAAAATAAGGCACGACAACCTGCTGGAGTTTAATTTTTTTAACGTTTTCTGCTGGTGTTATGCCTCCGTGTTTTCTGTATGAAAAAAATGTACCTTGGCTCAAAAAAGGTTGAAAAACACTGGACTACGGTGTCTCCACTGACTACAAAGGCGGCTTGCGCGCATATTTTCAGGACTTATGCAGATCCCAAATACAGATCAGCAGGCACCAGAAGGTAATAAAAGCTGCTTTTGCATAATATTGTGAATAAAAACGCCGGATAATGTCTTACCTTATGCACACACCATAATAATACTCGTATGTTGAATCACAGTACAATCCATCAAGCGGTGCGGCTTACCAAAGTCGTACTAAAAACATTTTGATAGATTTTACAGCGCAGGGTGCAATATTCTATATTTTCAATGGAACATATAACATTTTGGTGTTGTTTACTTGAGTCTTATTGCAGCCTACATGTATCTCTTATGTGTTGACTGCCATCTACTGGTCACTCTTATCATTTCACCATTCACCAAATAAAATGGCTTCGAGGTCGGTAAGCACAACATAAAATTATAAGGCGCACTGTCAAGATTTGAGAAAAGAGAGGATTTTAAGTGCGCCTTATAGTTAGAAAAATACGATACCTTCTAAAAACATTTTAACATTATGAGAGCCATCCAAGCATGAAATAACACCTACATAGTTACCTTTACAATTCAATAAAGTAGACTCATGATAAAAAAATAGGACTATTGACTTTACAAACCGTGGTCTCATCTCGTGGCCAATTCCACTGTGGTATTGCTATTTTCAATTCATTTAGCCATATTGTATAGTTGAAAATGCAAAATTTAAGCAAAAAATATGTAGGTTATGCTGTTTTATTTAATTTTTTTGATGTGTGATGTGGTGACGGATGACATCTGCGGTTCCCTCCAAGGTTTCTCATTGTCCCAGTGGGTTGAGTTTTTCCTTGCCCTGTTTTGGGATCTGAGCCGAGGATGTCGTTGTGGCTTGTGCAGCCCTTTGGGACACTCGTGATTTAGGGCTTGTGGAGGTCTTGCTTCTCTGGGTTCTTTGGACCACCAGTCACCTACATCACCACTCCTTTTCAGGCCTAACAATAGTGTTTATTTTACAATAAACGTGTTTAGGTCGTGCAAAGTCTTTTTGTGCTTTTCAGCAATTGTATTTCTCCTCGATCGAGCACAGGAATGTTTTTCCTTCAGAGTCGTCTGTCTTGCTCTCGCTCCCCTCGTGCATCGCCAACCGCCATCAACAACTCTCCTTCTACTTCCCGATTGCTGCCTTTAACTGAGCAACAGGTGATCAGACAAACACTCTCAGATGTGTCATCTACGCACCTGTCGCTAATCTCGAAGCCGGTGCTGGCACATCCCGCTTTGCTGCAGGTCCGCAGGCCACGCCCCCCTACAGGGCTCTATAAGTAAACATTGATTGATTGATTGGTGGAATACTTTGTATTATTATTATTATTACTTTTTGCCATTCGGGGGGTTTGAATAAATAAGAGATCTGCTGTAGTTTTTGTAAATTTCCTTCCAATGTCCATCCCTACGCCACACCTCGGTTTTGACCTCAACTATGGACGAGAATGTTGCACAACGAGCTAAGTATAAGTATGACACAATCAGTCTACAGACAAGCCATAATCATAACGTGCAAGACGCTGTGTCTCCAGTGCATTTTGGCACAAGCCAGTTTGAAGGTTTTCACTCTGTGCTAAATACTATGTATCCACCAACCTAATTTCATCTTTAGGGTTTTTTTTTTTTTAGTCCGCGTGTAGGAAAACTCGTCATGCAATGAAATGTGACTTCTGGTCCTGGATGGAAAGACGGTGCAGCGGCATAAAAGCTGGGAATGTGTTTTGGTCACAGTTGATCCATCACCGCGTCTGCCAGTCCCGACGTTCACTTCTCACTTACACTTTCCAGCTTCCAAGTCAACAAAGTGGTTGTCGGTCACACTGGAGTATTTATAGCGTGTTATGCTAAGGAAGGAGAAAATGGTTAATAAAATAGCGTCCACGTGTGAAAAGTGCCACCAATAACATATAAAGACTGTGAGTGGGTGGGAGTGATGTAATGCCTTGTAAATGTATGGAAACATTTCTGGTATGATGGTAATAATCCAAATCCCCCACACTAGTGGTTCTCAAATGGGGGTACTTGAAGGAATGCCAAGGGGTACGTGAGATTTTTTTTTTAATATTCTAAAAATAACAATTCAAAAATCCTTTATAAATATATTTATTGAACAATACTTCAACAAAATCTGAATATAAGTTCATAAACTGAAAAAAAATACAACAATGCAATAAATACTCAGTGTTAATAGCTAGATTTTTTGTAGACATTTTCCATAAATATTGATGTTAAAGATTAATTTTTTGTGAAAAAATGATTAGAATTAAGTTGATGAATCCAGATGGATCTCTATTACAATCCCCAAAGAGGGCACTTTAAGTTGATGATTACTTCTATGTGGAGAAATCTTTATTTATAATTGAATCACTTGTTTATTTTTCAACAAGTTTTTAGTTATTTTTTATATCTTTTTTTCCAAATAGTTCAAGAAAGACCACTACAAAAGAGCAATATTTTGCACTGTTATACAATTTAATTAATCAGAAACTAATGACATAGATCTCTTTTTTTTCAACCAAAAATGCATGGCTCTGATTAGGGGGTACTTGAATTAATAAAATGTTCACAGAGGGTACATCACTGAAAAAAGGTTGAGAACCACTGCCCCACACTAATGTAGAAGCCATGGAGCAAACCGACACCTAGAAAAGCACTCACCCGCCACCAAGTTTTATCTCCCAATAGTAAAGTATTCTTCAATGAAATACTTTAAATACCAACAGTGATATGCATCACCCCAAAAAACTAATCACTTGTTCCTTATCCCACTTCTGACATTTCCAGAAAGTTTCAGCCGATAACTTCTTGAGCCACATTACTAACGAACAGACGGACAAACAAATACATAGCCGGCTTGGCGTAGTTGGGAGAGTGGCCGTGCCAGCAAACTGAGGGTTCCTGGTTCGATCCCCAGCTTCTACCTACCTAGTCACGTCCGTCGTGTCTTTGAGCAAGACACTTCACCCTTGCTCCTGACGGGTCGTGGTGAGCTCCCGTCATCAGTGTGTGAATGTGGAAATAGTGTTGCTTTGAGTACCTTGATGGTGGAAAAGTGCTATAGGAGTATAACCCATTTACCATAACCTTGCGGCAGGAATGAAATTGTCATGTCCGTGCGTGTTTGCTTTGTTCATCTGTCGCGTCCCAACGGTTTGCAGAAGGGTTCAGTCTTTGCACCAGTTTGTTCATAGTGGAATTAAATACAGAGTGAACATTCTTGTCAGTCATCCACTCTCTTTGTCCCTGTGGGTGGATGCGAGGCCACTAGCAAACACACACAGACCAGGGCTTCCCTTATATGTAATTGATTGTAGCGCTCCACCATGGCAAAATAAAAGCCTCCACACCTTAAAAAGAAGTTGATTTTTTACATTAAAACAAATTTAATATGTATATTGTGTGATTGGATATACAGTACAGGCTAAAAGTTTGGACACACCTTCTCATTCAATGTGTTCATTTCATGACTATTTACATTGTAGATTGTCCCGGAAGGCATCAAAACTATGAATGAACACATGTTTAAAAAATCGGTGTTTCATCTTCTGCTTATTTAGTTTATTAAGGATCCCCATTAGTCTACACCGCAGTGGAGACTATTCTTCCTGGGGTCCAGGCAAAAAACATCACACAACCACAAAACAAAAGATTAAAATGCAGTACAACATGATCCAATAATAAATTGTCGTAATACAAAAATAGCAACAACAAAGAACCAAAAAATACTAATAACTTTTGTTACAGAATAATTTTCATACAAAAGATAAAAATTGCAATATAAAAATATACTGTATACATTTTTGCAAAAATGAAACAAAGAACCAATGGCCTAAAATATACACATTAGTGTACCAAAGACAAACAATAAGTGATGAAAAAGTATCATCCATCCATTTTCTGCTGCTTATCCCATAATCAATAAAATACTCAATAGTCAATAAAAACAGTCATGACATTTGGTACAATCAAGAATAATCTCTTTACGCAATACTTCTCCTTTTAGTCTATTCTTAAAGCCCACTATGCTGGTGATTAATAGCAGATACTGTGGAAGTCTATTCTAGTAAGTGATTGCCCGATACATTACAGTCTTTTTCAAAACATCACTTTTGGGTTTAAGACGGGTGAGAGCACCTCTTTGGGCTAGCCTGGTACCGTAGTTGTGACTGTCACTGGCAAGCAACAGCTGAGAATGCAGATATGAAGGTATATGGTATGTATAGATGTTTTTTAAAAATAGAATCAAACTACACACTAGTCTTTCACCAACTTTCATCCATGACAATTCCTTAAAAGACCTAACCTCGATCCTGACCTCATGGTAAACTACCGACCGGTGTCCCACCTTCCCTTTTTTTGGAAAATCCTTGAAAAAATTGTTGCAGAGCAGCTAAATGAACACTTAGCATCTAACAATCTATGTGAAACCTTTCAATCCGGTTTCAGGGCAAATCACTCTACGGAGACTCTCCATGAGCTTCAAGCACACCTGTAAAGTGAAAACCATTTCAGGTGACTACCTCTTGAAGCTCATGGCGAGGATGCCAAGAGTGTGCGAAACAGTAATCAGAGCAAAGGGTGGCTATTTTGAAGAAACTAGAATATAAAACATGTTTTCAGTTATTTCACCTTTTTTTGTCAAGTACATAACTCCTCATTCATAGTTTTGATGCCTTCAGTGACAATCTACAATGTAAATAGTCGTGAAAATCAAGAAAACGCATTGAATGAGTAGAAAGTGTGTCCAAACTTTTGGCCTGTACTGTATATATATTACTATATGTTAAAATTAGAGGTGTCCGATTATATCGCACTGCCGATATTATCGGCCGATAAATGCTTTAAAATGTGATACCGGAAATTATCTGTGTCTGTTTCAAAAAGTAAAATTTATGACATTTTAAAACGCCTCTGTACGGAGTGGTACACGGACGTAGCGAGAAGTACAGAGCGCCAATAAACCTTGAAGGCACTGCCTTTGCGTGCCGGCCCAGTCACATAATACCTACGGCTTTTCACACACACAAGTGAATGCAACGCATACTTGGTCAACAGCCATACAGGTCACACTGAGGGTGGCCATATAAACAACTTCAACACTGTTACAAATATGCGCCACACTGTGAACACACACCTAACAAGAATGACAACCACGTTTCGGGAGAACATCCGCACCGTAACACAACAGAACAAATACCCTGAACCCCTTGCAGCACTAACTCTTCCGTGACACTACAATATACACCCCCTACCCCCCACACCTCAACCACCTCATGCTCTCTCAGGGAGAGCATGTCCCAAATTCTAAGCAGCCGTTATGCACTTTGTGACTTCAATAATAAATATGGCAGTGCCGAATTGGCATTTTTTTCCATAACTTGAGTTGATTTATTGTGGAAAACCTTGTTACGTTGTTTAATGCATCCAGCGGGGCATCACAACAAAATTAGGCATAATAATGCGTTAATTCCACGGCTGAATGTATCGGTATCGGTTGATATCGGAATAGGTCATTCAGAGTTGGACAATATCTGCAAAAAAGCTATTATCGGACATCTCTAGTTAAAATGTTGATGATCATGGTTTAGTTTCTGAAAACCCCACATTTTATTAGAATTAGAATTTGAGGTTTCATAAACTGTCAGCCATAATCACCAAAACTATCAAAATAAGGCTTGAAATATCTTGAATTGCTTGTTATGATGCATTAGTTTCACCTTGTAAATCTGAATGCAAACCTTTGCAAAGAATCCATTCACAACCGAATTGCAATTTGTATTCATCCCGATTCTGAATCAATTCATAATTTTCAAAAATCAATTAAAAAAATTAAGGTGAAGAAAGGAGAATATTTTTTTCATGACAATACATTTAAAAAAAAAAAAGTTTTTAGGCCGTCTCCATTCAACTAGAAATAGCTTTTCTAACCTAAAACCTGTATGGAAAAAGTTTTGTTACACCAAAAAATACACGACAAAAATGGGTTTGAATTGAGAATCAAGTCTGAATCGAATCGTCACCCCAGGAATCAGAATTGGATCATATTTTTCGGTGCCCAAACTTGGCACAATTATCTTTTTTTGTAGTTTCACCTGTACATGTTAATACTAATTAATAATTAGATTTGTTTTTAAATGTATAAAAATGTTTAAGCCTTGTGAAAATAATTTGTTTTATGCTAATTGTATACTGACCATTGCCAAGGGTTTTGATTGATTGATTGAAACTTTTATTAGTAGATTGCACAGTACAGTACATATTCCGTACAATTGACCACTAAATGGTAACACCACAATAGGTTTTTCAACTTGTTTAAGTCGGGGTCCACGTTAATCAACTAATGGTAGGATATATTAGCAATCTGGGGGAAACCCTTGAGTCTTAAGTAGAAATGATTCAGATTATCCACAAAATCTAATCACTTGTTCCTTATCCCATTTCTGACATCCCCATTAAGTTTGATCAAAATCAGAGAATAACTTTTTTAGAATGATTTTGTTAACAAACTCTAGTAAATACACATCCTTCGGAATGTTGAACCAATCGCAGTCAGCTGCCACTTTATGTTGTGAAATGTTTATTTTATTCTGGTAAAGTAGGATCTTTTTTTGTGCAACAATTGCAATTTTTATAACTCATGTGTAAAAATGCTGTGGACGTGACATATAAAGTTAGGGTTAAAAAAAATACATTCCTGGTTTCATTTGTACACCGCCATTCAAATCTCATAATTGGTTGAGTACAAGACGTTTTCTCATCACAAGTTCTTCCAACTTTAGGAAGCCAATGTCCTCTAAGTACTGTTTGTTGGGCTTTCGTGACCATATAAGCCAAAAAGTGTTTTTTGGATGCAATCATTTTGTATCTTAACCAGAGTAAGGCAGTAATGGTATTTTTTATTGTTTTCAGGGAGCTAATGACCTCTCTCACAGTCTCCGCTCTTCTGCTCTCACCACTTCACAAACAGCTTTTAACTTCCATTAGCATGGAACAGAGTAGGCCAACAGGAGAAGAATGCAGATCATTCTAAAAGCCCCTAAAATAAAGATATGTACTCTTTGAGAATGAAACAAAACATTCGTACGTCACTTTTATTTTATTATTTTCTTGAAAAACACCATGAAATAAAAGAATAGCTTTGGAGAGGATTCACAACACTGTGGCGTTTACAAAAAGATGAAAAAACAAAACAATGGAAAATGTGTTCATTGCCTAGAAAATAAATAGTCTTTTTTTTTTTCAACACTATACAAAATGTTACTGGCTGGTGTGTAGTAACATGCAGGTTGGGAATGTTTTGAACAGTACACACATCACAGGCTGAAATGTGACAAGTGGGGGTCGTACGAGTCCAGGTCTCAAGTGGAATAGTCCTGCGTGCAGAGGGAAAAAGTGATTAAGTCGACTGAAACAATGGCGGAATTTTTAAATTGGAGGGAGGAAGAGGACTTACAGCTCTTGGTTTCTTGTTCACCTTCATGTCGAACCTGGAACAGAAATGCATTTTAAGGTGAGGAGACGATCGGGTAAGACCTGAGCGCAATGACAAAAAGCGTTGCCACTACTGTACCATGAGGGGAGGTAAACAATCAAACCAAAGCCATTGTTGTTGTTTAGCACAACTAATTGCAGCAAGTAAGGATGGCCTCAAATCTCCTAGTCTGCCGATTCATATCACAATGCATTTGGCATATACAGTACAGGCCAAAAGTTTGGACACACCTTCTCATTCAATGTGTTTTCTTTATTTTTGTGACTATTCACATTGTAGATTGTCCCTGAAGGCATCAAAACTATGAATGAACACATGTAGTACTTATAACCTCTTAAGGAACAAGCTGTTTACATGCTTTTTTTTTTATTTGTCTTTGATATTTGGGCTTATAGGACCCTAATTACAATAAAATCTAAGAATAATTTATGATATGATGTACTTATTAGTCCATAAGTGCACATACGTGTACTTCATCTTTAGTGACCTGCTAATTCTTTTTTTTACACTTTTTTTTCAAAATTCCATTGTATGTTTTACTCTTCTGACACCACCAGATGGCAGTATAAGTGTCCACATAAGCGGCCATAAGACCCCAAGTCAGTAGTGTACACAATTTTGGAAATAAGAGCGAAGAAGTGCTGTCCACACGTGTGGCCACTAAGCCTTTGGCGGTTTTTAGCAAAAAATATGAAGTAACTGAAAATATGTTTTATATTCTAGTTTCTTAAAAAATAGCCACCCTTTGCTCGGATTACTGCTTTGCACACTCTTGGCATTCCCTCTGAGCTTCAATAGTCCCCTGAAATGGTTTTTACTTCACAGGTGTGCTTAAAGCTCATGGAGAGAATGCCAAGGGTGTGCAAAGCAGTAATCAGAGCAAAGGGTGGCTATTTTGAAGAAACTACAATATAAAACGTTTTCAGTTTTCACCTTTTTTTGTTACATACATAACTCCACGTGTTCATTCATAGTTTTGATGCCTTCAGTGACAATCTACAATGTAAATAGTCATGAAAACAAAGAAAACACATTGAATGAGAAGGTGTGTCCAAACTTTTGACTTGTACTTTATATATAATAGAATCATTTCGTAATTTGGCTTCTGTGTGGTATATCTTATGTGCAATTTTTGGTTGTATATTTTTCTCGAAACTATTCATCTACTCGCTACATTTTTGTTGTAACATGGTTCTATCTACACTTCTGTTAAAATAGTCTCTCCTATTGCAATTGTACTATTTTTTCAGCTATAGTTACCTTAATCATTAGTAATGTAGCAGCCTAGTTTGGAATGGCAGGGTCCATGCTATCACATGTTGACAAAAATATAACATTTACATAATAAAAATCAACTGGCCTAGAGGTTAGTGTCCGCCCTGAGATCGGTAGGTCGTGAGTTCAAACCCCGGCCGAGTCATACCAAAGACTATAAAAAAAATGGAACCCATTGCCTCCCTGCTTGGCACTCAGCATCAAGGGTTGGAATTGGGGGTTAAACCACCCAAAATTATTCCCGGCCGCTGCTGCTCACTGCTCCCTTCACCTCCCAGGGGGTGATCAAGGGGATGGGTCAAATGCAGAGGACACATTTTGCCACACTTAGTGTGTGTGTGTGTGTGTGACAATCATTGGTACTTTAACTTAACTACAGGCTTCCCAAATGCTGTAATAAATTAAGCATGATGAGTTGACCTGAAACTGTTTAATGGTGCACTTTTTATACGTAGAAGAAAAGTTTTATCATTTTATTTAATCAATGCAACAACTTGAGGCAGTTTAATGTGGATTAACGTGAGCGGAATTATAATAGTGTTCCCAATGTTAAAAGGATAAAGCTATTGTCTACAAATTTGGTAAATAAATAACCCAAAAATTTATATTTTGTTGTTTTCTTACTGTACCAAAAATGAACCGAACCGTGACCTCAAAACCGAGGTACGTACCGAACCGAAATTTTTGTGTACTGTTAGCCACCCCAACTATATACTGATACTAAGTATTGTCACTATTTGTATCGATTTGCCCCCTTTTGTTTACATTCAAGAGGTCTAGCTTAGTATTGCTTCAGGGCCTGTATCCTCTTACGGTGTGTAGTGTATAGCATGTTTAGCCATTCCTTGTCCTCCGGTGATAATGTTACCTGTAAGAAACGTTTATTTGCTGCCATGGTAGCAAGATTTGGTGACTTGGAAGCAGCTACGCACTGTGGAGGAATTTTAGCTGCTAGTAAGGACGCTACTTTACGCAGCCTGATATCACATTATTATTAAAAGCTCCATTCAAATGGATATCGTATATATTAGTCTATATCGCGCAATCCAAGCAACAAGCCCATCATCTTACAAGAACAGCACTGCTTTTTACAAGCACACTCGGCATGAATCAGAGGTCAGAAAAAGACGTGACACCGGCCCAGTAACAAGCAATGAGGAGTGATGCATTCAAAGAACATGCAGCGTGCAACTCGACAGAAGAGTTCAGGATGTGGTTACAAGAAGACAGGATGCACAGATCACAGGAAGTAAAATTCTCAACTTACTCAAAGTCATAATCAAACATGGCAGAAGGGCTGGGGGAGAGGTTTCAGCGTTTAAAAAAAAGGGAGGGGGAAGGAAGAGATCAGCAGCTGTTAGTTCACAGACCACTCTGAATCCAAACATGTAAACAACAGTAAACAGAGTAAGACACACCAGGGTCACCCCCGGGTGTTAGCAGGAGGGCCTGCTGGGTTAATCCGTAGGGAGGGCAGGAACGCCCGAAAATAGAGAGTAGACAGCCACATTATCCAAACAGTCATGTGTTCACTCTACCCCCTTGTAGTTATAATTAGCTTGGTAATATGATAGGTCAAACCTTCTGTGCATCAGGGGGGTGTCCACATACTCAAGGGTCAAAGACAGTTTAGCCCATGAATGCCAAAGTGTCCCATGTTCTTGACCTCATGAGTTATTTTCTTTATTTTAACTGTCCTTCCGGGACCTCCCATGAATACTGGCAGAAAGACCATAGGAAGTTTAAGTAGAATGAAAGTAGTCTATTAATAATGATAATATAAAAAGAAAATTGCTATCAAGAAAAATAAAACAAAAGCCTGTAATGTGTAAAAAAAAGTCTTCACTAAGAATCGCAATCTCAACTCTTGAGCAACAACTGGGCAGCGTGTGTATTATAAGTTTTATTGGCATGACTGTTAACTTTTTCTTGTTACATTACACCTATTTGTCCCATTTTATGTGGTTTAATTGTTTATTCAGAATGTGCCATAGACAAAAACCCTCTGCAAGCTGCAAATTGCCAGCTGTTGCACTTTGGCCCCCCCTGCTGTATATTCCCAAGGTTTGTTTTGTCCATACAGTATGTCATTGACACAAGACAATACATTGTGGATCTGTAGACATTCTTAAGTGGAACAGCCCAGAAGTTAAAGAACATCCATCCATCCATTTTCTACCGCTTGTCCCTTTTGGGGTTGCTGGAGCCTATCTCAGCTGCTTTCAGGCGGAAGGCGGTGTACACCCTGGACAAGTCGCCACCTCATCACAGGGCCAACACAGACAGACAACATTTACACTCACATTAACACACTAGGGCCAATTAAGTGTTGCCAATCAACCTATCCCCAGGTGCATGTCTTTGGAGGTGGGAGGAAGCCGGAGTACCCAGAGGGAACCCACTTTCAATGAAAAATATCCCTTTTAAAGAGTGGTCCATCAAAACTAAATTGCTACTAAAGGAGCATCACGTATAGGGATGGGTGACGAATCCGGTACTTTTTTGGCACCGATTAACATAAAATCCATCGGTGCCATCTTACAGTACCTGGGTTGTGTGCCGGCTCTTCACACTTTGACCCTTTACAACCCCTCATGCACTCAGCCTAACTACCAATAGATCAGGGGTGCCCACTATGTCAATCGCGAGCCAGGCAACAAAAAAATAGACCTAAAAATTAGCGATTATCAATCTTCCCCAAGACGTCACTTTCGTCATTTGATTGACATTCACAGCACCCGATGGTCTTGTGAGATGACGCTGGCTGCTGCGAGCTCATTAAAAAAAATGACCGACAGGAAAGCGAGATACACGAAGTTTGCTGCCAATGTGTTTCTTGTAAAGTGTTTAAAAAGGAGAATGGAAGCTGGACAAATAAAATGCCAAAAACCAACCACTTTCATGTGGTATTGGACAGAAATTAGAACTTTTTTTCACCTCCATTCGAAAATGTGGACGTTATTATCACTAATGTCTGAATCCAATCAATGCAAATCATCAGAATCAGGTAATACACCAATTTATATTCTTGTCTTCATGAAAGATAGGATTATATATGTGTTAAACATGCTTGTATTATCATTGAACACCTTTAACTTGTTAACAAAAAGGTATCATTCATAAATAAGTAAATATAAATTATATATATGAATGACGTAGATCCCCTCCACTTGGTCGAATGAAAAGTAGATCGCCTGCAGAATAAGTGTGGGCACCCCTGATGTAGATAATCTTGCCATTTCCAATGCCAACAAAGAAACTGACAAAAAAAAAACGCTCAAACTTCTCCAAAAATGTGGTAGCTTGATGCCAATATTAATAATGATAGAAATAAAAGAAAAATGTTTTTTTTTTCAAAAACAAAAGCGTGTATTTCCTCATTTTACATGGCAATTTCAACACCTACAAATGTTTTCAAATAAAAACGACAACTAAGATGCACGTTACAATCAAACAGCTGGTGCATAACAAGGACAATACTGGCAGTATTGCCCTTTTAGGACACACATAAAAAGACTGAAGTGGCGACCCAACACACCATCAACTACACTACTGCCATCTAACGTCTTGGACTTGCAACTGTAATTGACACTCAGAAATGTCAAAATGAAAATAAACTGGACAGCAGTTATCATAATCAGCTCATTTTTGAATGTTGCAATAAAAAAAAATAGATTTGTATTAATATCATCAATAATAGTTATGTATTAACACACACCAAAGTTATGGAAATTGGTCAATTACCAGGAATTGGTACTGAATTAATTTAAATGGTAACCAACCCTAATCATGTATGCTAAACTGGTTTTCTTCCAATTTCATATCTATCCAACCAATGTCAGCTACTTCCAACAACTTTTATAAAGACCCGACTCCTTTTCCTACCTGTGCCGGTTTTTGTTCTTCCTCTTCTTGTGGCTTCCGTGATGGCTGCCGGAGGACGATGAGGAGGCAGCCTTTTGGGGTTTCAAGTCCTGCAGTGCGGAATCCACGTCCTCCGTGTCCTCCTGGCTGGGCTCATTCTCCTGGTTCTGGAGATCCGGGGAGGCGTCGCTTTCTGTACCGCTGCCCGCCTCACCTTGACAGGGTAGCATCAGACTCAGTTGCACGTTCAAAGTCAAGAGATAGAAACGCTCGCCACTTCACTCACGTTTCTCGGTCATGTGATCCGGTATCCCACCGAGTGCACATACCGCCTGCCAGGGAAGAGTCAAACGGAGAAGTTATTTTATAAAAAACATCAAAATAGTACACAAGTGTCAAGTAAGAAGGACCTACTGCAACGGACGTGACTGATGACTTGCTGAACAGACGCTCTGCCTCCTTGAATTTTCTATTTCTTCTATCAGTTTTACTGTTTGAGTTCCTGCATGGAATCATTGTACAGATATTTGAATGCAATATTGACAAAACACATGCACTATGCATTGACAACTTACTTTTGGTTTGTTAAGTATCTGTCCCATCCTCTGATGATGTTGCCATACATCTGCGTGTCTTCTAGGTAACTACCTTCAAATGCGTAGATTTGTCGTTCCAAATTCACAAGAGTCTCCTGGTACATGTCGTAAAAGAAACAACAATCAGTTAAATGATAAAATACAGTTGCACTGTAACACCTTATTAATTGAAATGTCCGATAATATCGCTCTGCTGATATTATCGACCCATAAATGCTTTAAAATGTAATGTCGGAAATTATCGGTATCGGTTTCAAAAAGCAGAAATTTAGACTTTAAAATGCGCTGTGTACACAGTCGTAGGGTGAAGTACAAAGTGCCAATAAACTTTAAAAGCAGTGACTTTGCATGCCGGATCAGCCACTTAATATCTACGACTCTTTACACACACACACACAAGTGAATGCAAGGCATACTTGCTCAACAGCCATACAGGTCACACTGAGGGTGGCGGTATAAACAACTTTAATACTTACAAATATGCACCACACCGTGAACCCACACCGAACAAGAATGACAAACAAATTTCGGGAAAACGTCTGCACCGTAACACAACAGAACAAATACCCAGACCCCCTTGCAGCACTAACTCTTCCGGGACGCTACAATATACACCCCCGCTATTCCCTACCTCCTCCCCCACCTCAATCTATTCACGCTCTCTCAGGGAGAGCATTTGTCCCAAATTCCAAGCTGCTGTTTTGAGGCATGTTAAAAAAAATAATGCACTTTGTGACTTCAATAATAAATATGGCAGTGCCATGTTGGCATTTTTTTTCCATAACTTGAGTTGATTTATTTTAGAAAACCATGTTACATTGTTTAATGCATCCAGCGGGGCATCACAACAAAATCAGGCATGAAAAGGCGTTAATTCCACAACTGTACGTATCGGTATCGGTAATTAAGAGTTGGACAATATCTGACTATCTGCAAAAAAAGCCATTATCGGACATCCCTACTTTTTAAACAGGTGAAGCATTAAATATGTTGTCTATTTTCTTAAATCCATTCTTTTCATGAAAATAGCTGTTTAAAATGTCAAAATCGTTTTTTTTGTATTAAGTCAACTTGAGGTTTATAGATTTTTTTTTTTTAATTGAACAACATCAATCAATCAATGTTAATTTATATAGCCCTAAATCACTAGTGTCTCAAAGGGCTGCACAAACGGCAACGACATCCTCAGTAGAGCCCACATAAGGGCAGGAAAACTCACCCCAGTGGGACGTCGGTGACAGCGACAATGATGACTATGAGAAACCTTGGAGAGGACCCTCCACACCCCCGCCCCTGGGGGACCGAAAGCAATGGATGTCGAGCGGGTCTAACATGATACTGTGAAATTTCAATCCATAGTGGATCCAACACAACCGTGAGAGTCCAGTCCAAAGTGGATCCAACTCAGTAGTGAGAGTCCCGTCCATAGTGGAGCCAGCAGGAAACCATAAACCAACAACAAACATGCATTTATAATGCATGCAAAATTCAAGGCACTTTCAACATAACCAACAATCTACACATCAGGTTGAGCAAATCCTCAGCTAAACATGTCAAAGAAAGAAAACAAAAGCAAATACAGTTTGAGATGCCACCTCAATAGAAGCATTTAAATCTCACCTTAAAACTCATTTGTATACTCTAGCCTTTAAATAGACCCCCCTTTTAGACCAGTTGATCTGCCGTTTCTTTTCTTTTTCTCCTCTGTCCTACTCTCCCCTTGTGGAGGGGGTCTGGTCCGGTGGCCATGGATGAAGTACTGGCTGTCCAGAGTTGGGACCCAGGATGGACCGCTCGCCTGTGTATCAATTGGGCACATTTCTGTGCTGCTGATCCGCCTCCGCTTGGGATGGTTTCCTGTTGGCTCCACTATGGACGGGACTCTCGCTACTGAGTTGGATCCACTTCGGACTGGACTCTCACGGTTGTGTTGGATCCACTATGGATTGAATTTCACAGTGTCATGTTAGACCCGCTCGACATCCATTGCTTTTGGTCTCCTAGGGGGGGGGTTTGGGTTGCCCACATATGCGGTCCTCTCCAAGGTTTCTCAGAGTCATCAATGTCATTGTCACCTACGGCCCACTGGGTGTGAGTTTTCCTTGCCCTTATGTGGGCTCTACCGGGGTTGTCGTTGTGGTTTGTGCAGCCCTTCGGGACATTAGTGATTTAAGGCTATGTAAATAAACATTGATTGATTGAATACATAGAGTAATAAATAATAATACAAAAATGAACAAATATAAAAAGGGCTATCTAAATCACTTTAAATGTTTTTTTTAACATAGATATCAATTTAAGGGCTTTTGTACTCTTAATCATCGTCCAGGGTTGGAATGATAATTGTACACCACAGGTTTATAGAGCAGAAAATGTGAAACGGCCGTCCAACAAGAATGACGTCATTGACAGAGATCCCGCGAGAACTCAAAGCTAACGCGAACGCCGGTACCACATTTAGCAGCTAGCAAGTTAGCACACACAAGACAAAAATGGGCTGACTGTGACGACTGAATCGCATTACGGCGCCTTAAAGTCTATTTGAAATTACAAGTACAATGTTGAACATTCTTTTTTGCTTAAACTATCAGCATTGCGATAACACGGCGGAGCGAGACACGTAGAGAACCTTACTGTTAGCCTAGCATTTAGCTAGGCCTCGCGTGCATCCCGGCTAAAGTGTCTTATTTAAACATCGTGGCTCCTCATTTAGTGTGGCCACACGCATTTAAAGAACATTAAATTAGATGTTTATCTCGGTAGCAACGACGTACTGCAAGCTCCTGTTTCCTCTTCACCAGCTCGGCAAGCTCCCGGCGGGTGTCCGGGATCTGTGGCGGGGTGGCCTTGGCGTGCATCGCCATGATGGATGCAGCAGTGTGGAGGAACACGACGCTGGCGGGAACACTTCACAGCCGCGCCTGCATTCTCACTGCAGCCGCTAGACGGCGCTGCAAGACCGCGGCAACCATGCAC
This sequence comes from Nerophis ophidion, assembly GCF_033978795.1. NCBI lineage: Eukaryota > Metazoa > Chordata > Actinopteri > Syngnathiformes > Syngnathidae > Nerophis > Nerophis ophidion. The sequence goes on along the minus strand of NC_084631.1, from coordinate 841,674 downwards.
GCGTCACCATAGCAACAAGACCAGTTCGCCTCAACGCCACTTCCAACTTTCTACCGGATGGATGTCATCATGTGCAGAGCAATTGCTGAAAGTGAGTCTATCTATTATTCAACTTATTCTTCTTCTACAGATTTTGGAGCGTTCTACCTTCCACATTTTTCGCCCGATTCAAACTGTTCCAACTTCAAACTTTTCAGCCTATTTGGGAATCACAGCCTTTCCCTTGACACATTCCAAAAATCCCCAGATTTCCCAGAATTCCAGGTTTCCCATGACATTTTTCTCCATTCAAAATGAATTGGCCATTTTTCAAACTTCCACCCTTTCAATCAATGTTTACTTATATAGCCCTAAATCACTAGTGTCTCAAAGGGCTGCACAAACCACTACGACATGATTTCCACATTTTTTGACCGATTCAAACCATTCCACCTTCAACACATTCCAGCATCCTGGAAATTCAAACTACGCTTTTTCCAAGTATAAAAAAATTCCCAGAATTCCAAGTTTTCTGGGACATTTTTACCCATTCAAAATGAATTGGCCATTTTTCAAACTTCCACCATTTCCACATTTTTCAACAGATTCAAACCATTCTACCTTCAACAAATTCCACCATCTTGGGGATTTAAACAACCCTTTTTCCAAGTTTAAAAAAATTACCTGAATTCCAGGTTTTCCGGGACATTTTTACCCATTCAAAAGGAATTGGCCATTTTTCAAACTTTCACCATTTCCACATTTTCAACCGATTCAAACCATTACCATGAATTGATTGACATGGTTCCGACTTAAACTAGTTGAAAAACTTATTCGGGTGTTACCGTTTAAGGGTCAATTGTATGGAATATGTGCTCTACTGTGGAACCTACTAATGAAAGTTTCAATCAATCAATCAAATCCGCCTTCAACCATCCATCTGAATTCATTAACTTAATTCTAAACATTTCTTCACAAAAAAAGAATTCTTTAACATCAATATTTATGGAACATGTCCACAAAAAATCTAGCTGTCAACACTGAATATTGCATTGTTGCATTTCTTTTCACAGTTTATGAACTTACATTTATATTTTGTTGAAGTATTATTCAATAAATATATTTATAAAGGATTTTTGAATTGTTGCTATTTTTAGAATATTTAAAAAAAATCTCACGTACCCCTTGGCATACCTTCAAGTACCCCCATTTGAGAACCACTGCCTCATGGGGTCACATGGGGTGCTGGAGCCTACCTCAGCTGCACATGGGCGGGAGGTGGATTACACCCTGGACAAGTCGGATCCCAATCAGCAAATCTCAGCCCCAAATCGGTAAAATGTATGCGTTATATGTGAGTAATAATACTTCCTTTCCTGTCATAAACGGCATGGAACTCCTTTTGTCCAAGTCAAATGTCCCATCACCTTATTATTCAATTTCCTATTCATTATAACCTCAGTGGTACCTTCAAAGTCAAATTACTGTCCAAAGTATTTGATGAAAGTACGCTTGTAAGGTGAAGCCATACTTTATATTCTGGTATGAGACTTTAATGCGGTCTGCTTGTGTTTGTCTTTTAATGTTTCCGTCATGGCACTTCCAGGTTTTTTGTCACCATCATCAATCTAAATGGAACTCGGAAAAAGGACACATTTGGAAGTCTGGGATCATTTTCAGCCCCAAATAAGGTAAAACATGTTCTCCCCTGTTTTCTTTTTGTCTCATTACACTTTTTACATTCCTTTTTGTGCAGCTATTTTGTTAAAAAAACAACAACTACCTATTATTTTTACTTGCAAGTCAAACAAAAATAGTGACTTTTTTAATCCAGCAGATGGTGGATGGCCATTATGAAATGGTAACACAGCATGAGTGCAGTGTCAACACAGCTATTGAGTGTTCCAAACACTCACTGTGGCGTCATTTATTCATCACTACTCAGAACCGAAAAAGCGTTTTGAACATAATGCACCTCCTGAAAGAGACTGTTAATTTATTTATTTTTAACACCATTTACTCCCAGTACAGTAAATTATAGGGGTGTAATTTTTTAATTTTTGTTTTTAGAATGAATCGCGATTCCTATTTGTGTGTAGTATTAATCGATAAAAAAAGTTAACATTTCTTCAAATGTTTTTTTTTTTCATCGTATTTTTTTACTCTGTCTAGTTGAGCCACTCTCACAAATCACATAGTTGATGTAAATGTCACGTGTGGGATACCTCTCTTGTTGCCTTATTTGTATTTGACTTTATTATATCAATAGATTTTTGTGAACAAACCAGTTTTCTTTGAAGTAATATAGAAATTAGTCAGAGCTGTTTATCTATTTTTTTGGAGGAATGTACTTAATCATAGAACTGATGCTCAATGTTATTAGAAATGTATTCATTTTGAATCAAGAATGGTTTAGAATGGAAAATTGATTCTGTATTGAATTGTTACCTCCCAAGAATCGAATCAAATTTTGGGGTACCCACATATTTACAGCCCTCGTTAATAAAGGTATAACAATGCCACTTTGACAATAGCACCAATGTGATGACGGTTTAATTGATAATCATGACAAGAAGTCATTCAAAATCCCCAAAAATGTGAGGCAAGATTGCCAAGCCAAAATGGCACCTGGTCCAGGTGGTCATTTCTACTAAAGTTTTAAGATGGACGTATTTATTAGATCCCTAAATGCGTGGAAGATACGTTCCTTAACGTGATTAATTTATTTTGATTTGATTTTTATTATGGATCCTCATTAGCTGTTTGCCACAACAACCCTCTAGTCTTCCTGGGGTTCACAAACCCAATACAATTACAAGTAAAAGCATATAATTATAACTACACAATACCCAAAGAAATAAAACCATCAACGAGCAAACAAACATTGACATTAGTTTTGACACTCTAACACAGGGGTCACCAACGCAGTGCCCGCGGGCACCAGGTCGCCCGTAAGGAAAAGATGAGTCGCCCGCTGGCCTGTTCTAAAAATAGCTCAAATAGCAGCACTTACCAGTGAGCTGCCTCTATTTTTTAAATTGTATTTATTTACTAGCAAGCTGGTCTCGAATTGCTCAATATTTTTAATTCTAAGAGAGACAAAACTCAAATAGAATTTGAAAATCCAAGAAAATATTTTAAAGACTTGGTCTTCACTTGTTTAAATGAATTCATAATTTTTTTTACTTTGCTTCTAACAACTATCAGAAAGACAATTTTAGAGAAAAAATAGAACCTTAGAAATGATTTTAGAATTTTTAAAAACATATACCTTTTTACCTTTTAAATTCCTTCCTCTTCTTTCTTGACAATTTAAATCAATGTTCAAGTATTTTTTTTTTTTTATTGTAAAGAATAATAGATACATTTTAATTTAACTCTTTATTTTAGCTTCTGTTTTTTCGACATAGAATATTTGTGAAATATTTCTTCAAACTAATTATGATTAAAATTTAAAACAATTATTCTGGAAAATCTAGAAAATCTTTAGAATCAAATTTAAATCTTATTTCAAAGTCTTAAATTTATTTTAAAAAATTTGTTCTGGAAAATCTAGAAGAAATAATGATTTGTCTTTGTTATTAATATAGCTTGGTCCAATTTGTTATATATTCTAACAAAATGCAGATTGGATTTTAAACTATTTAAAACATGTCATCAAAATTCTAAAATTAATGTTAATCAGGAAAAATTACTAAAGATGTTCTATAAATTATTTTTTTAATTTTTTCAAAAAGTTTCGAATCAGGTAGTTTTTCTCTTCTTTTTTTCAGTTGAATTTTTTTCCTGTTTTCTCTTTTTTTGTATATATATATATGTATATATACTGTATATAGATTTATTTATGAAAGGTAAATTGAGCAAATTGACTATTTCTGGCAATTTATTTGAAGTGTGTATCAAACTGGTAGCCCTTCGCATTAATCATTACCCAAGAAGTAGCTCTTGCTTTCAAAAAGGTTGATGACCCCTGCTCTAATTGATTGATTGATTGGTTGATTAAAACTTTTATTAGTAGATTGCACACAGTTCGATACATATTCCGTACAGTTGACCACTAAATGCTGCGATGAGGTGGCGACTTGTCCAGGGTGTACACCGCCTTCCGCCCAATTGTAGCAGAGATAGGCACCAGCGTCATCCGCGACCCTAAAAGGGAATAAGCGGTAGGAAATGGATGGATGGATGACCACTAAATGGTAACACCCGAATAAGTTTTTCAACTTGTTTAAGTCGGGGTCCACGTTGATCAAATCATGGTAAATGGTAATAAAGCCTGGGTTAGTCTCGGCAATGGATGTCCAAACTTTTCCCACTCCTGTCCATAGATAGCAAAATCAAAGGATATGAGGGTTGATATTTTTCACTTTCAAATACAGTACAATATGTAGATTTAAAAAAAGTAAATAAATAAATAGCCCGCATGTCAGCTTTGTGTTATCAGCGTCAACATTTTAACTTTTTCATCTGCTATCTTTTATTCCACTTTTTTTTGTAATAACAGTATTTTTGGACTTTGCCACGGGCCGTCAAATAAAACTTAGCTGTAGGTAGCAAATAGTCGCCGGAAATAAAACCATCCCGGCCCCTGAGTTCGGTTCAAAACTCGAGGCAAACAATTTTGCAGCAAATTCCTAAAACACTAGAGTGTTCCTGTTGTGTAGAAGAACTTGGAGCATTGTAAACACATTGCCAGATCCTTGCAATGACACTTTACGTACTAGCAAACTTGTGACTCACATACCTCAGGTGTTCCTTAAGTCCTTTCTTTTCTGACTGTGATTTTTCAGAATGTGATTTATGTAACTAAGGTGCTGCTGTAGCTCGTTTATTTCAGATGCAGTCACTAGTCATTTGTTCAACTTCTTTAGTTATACTGTTGGTGTTCCTTAAAGGTTTTATTTTAGGTCCCCTCTCTTTTTTTATCATTAGGGCTATTCAACTATGGTGGCCCACAAGTTCAGGTAAAAAAACCAACTTGCATTTCTGCAGCATATTCTTTAAGAATGTTCCCTTCCTTGTCAATAATTCAGAAGTTCAACACTTCTTTCTTGTAGTAAAAGTACAATTCAAATGTCACACTAATGTGTACTTTACAGTATTCTGTATTATTATTATTATTTGATAATACTTAATATGCTGATATTGTAATAGTTATTGTCGCATTTTTTTATATCAGTAGTTCTCAAATGAGGGTACTTGGGGGTACTGGGGGTACTTGAAGGTATGCCAAGGGGTACGTGAGATTTTTTAAAAATATTCTAAAAAAAGCAGCAATTCAAAAATCCTTTATAAAAATATTTATTGAATAATACTTCAACAAAATATGAACGTATGTTCATAAACTGTGAAAAAAATGCAACAATGATGTGATGACAGCTACATTTTTTGTGGACATGTTCCATAAATATTGATGTTAAAGATTTCTTTTTTTGTGAAGAAATGTTTAGAAGTAAGTTGATGAATCCAGATGGATCTCTATTACAATCCCCAAAGAGGACACTTTAAGTTGATGATTACTTCTATGTGGAGAAATCTTTATTTATAATTGAATCACTTGTTTATTTTTCAACAAGTTTTTAGTTATTTTTATATATTTTTTTCCAAATAGTTCAAGAAAGACCACTACAAATGAGCAATATTTTGCCCTGTTATACAATTTAATAAATCAGAAACTGATGACATAGTGCTGTATTTTACTTCTTTATCTCTTGTTTTCAACCAAAAATGCTTTGCTCTGATTAGGGGGCACTTGAATAAAAAAAATGTTCACAGGGGGTACATCACTGAAAAAATGTTGAGAACCACTGGTATACATGATTACAGACCAAGTATAAATGAGATGGGTTTTCAGCAGGACTGTTTTCGTTTAACAAAAAAAAAAAAAGAAGCAGAAAACCAGCGGGTTTTCACACAATTTTAATAAATAAATCAATAGATCCACCAATTTGCGAGATTGCAATATGCGAGCATCATCTACAGTACGGTAGTTTGAAATGACATCTTTTTCATACAAAGGCTTACCCGCTGGAATGAATTGCAAAACATGTTGTAACAGAAACTGCTGACTTATGTTATATGCAAATGAGGTTGCCTCAGGAAAATTATAGCTCACATTAATTTTGATGAAAATTATTTATAACCGAGACTATTTGAAGTGTGTGTGTTTTAAATGAGACTAAAGAGAGAAAAGCACTGTGGTAAGGGAAAACAACCATCTGAGATAAGAAAAATTATTCAGAAAACTAGATTAATAATCAAATAGTTCACATTAGGTATTGTGGAATATGATCAATTACAAGAGCTTTAATCAAATCCTTTGTTTGCACTTCCTTTAAGAAATGTATTTACTAGAATTTGAATTGAATTGGAGTATTTGTTTCAAACCTGCACCGTACAACAACAGACATTTGTTTTACATTTTGGCAGAGATATTTACCGTATGCAAGGCTTGAAAAGGGGTTGGATGAAGCAGATGCTTACAATGTTCCAACCCCTCTCACTCATTCCACATTTAAAATAAACTATATAATACAAGAACAATACTATACAAATAAAAACCAGAAAAACTCCTGTACACTAAGAATGCAATAGCACCACTGTTACTATGAGACAAGACGAGACACTTCACACACGCACACACACACACACACACACACACACACACACACATACACACACACACATACACCGGCCAAACACTCTCTGACCATAAACCTCTCTTCCATCGCTCTGTGCTGAGGGCATCACTCTCTTTCCTCCTCGTACTTCTTCAGTACTTCGTTTTTAAACAGTGTTTTAAAGGCCTACTGAAATGAGATGTTCTTATTTAAACGGGGATAGCAGCTCCATTCTATGTGTCATACTTGATCGTTTCGCCATATTGCCATATTTTTGCTGAAAGGATTTAGTAGAGAACATTGATGATAAATTTTGCAACTTTTGGTCGCTAATAAAAAAGCCTTGCCTGTACCGGAAGTAGCAGACGATGTGCGCGTGATGTCACGGGTTGTAGGGCTCCTCACATCTGAACATTGTTTACAATCATAGCCTCCAGCAGCAAGAGCTATTCGGATCAAGAAAGCGACAATTCCCCTATTAATTTGAGCTAGGATGAAAGATTCGTGGATAAGGAAAGTTAGAGTGAAGCACTTAAAAAATAAAAAATAAAAAAGGCGACGGCTTCAGGCGGAAGTGGGAGCGTTTCGGATGTAATTAGACACATTTACTAGGATAATTCTGGAAAATCCCTTATCTTCTTATTGTGTTAATAGTATTTTAGTGAGATTGTGAAGTCATACCTGAAAGTCGGAGGGCTGCGGTGAACGCCAGTGTCTCTGAGAGAAGCTGAGGAGCCAAGATCACAGCTGCCTTTTTGAACTGCAGGATGAGGTCGCATAATCCACTCAAGTCTCCGGTAAGAGCCGACTTAATATCACAATTTTCCCATCCAAATAATTGCTGGTTGACGTAGAGAAACATTTTTGCTTGACCGCTCTGTGTTAAAGCTTCACAACAAACAAAGAAACACCGGCTGTGTTTCGGTGCTAAAGGCAGCTGCAGCATTCTTTTTTGACGTGTCCATTATTATTGAACAAATTGCAAAAGATTCAGCAACACAGATGTCCAAAATACTGTGTAACACAAATTTTCAGGACTTATGCAGATCCCAAATACAGATCAGCAGGTACCAGAGGGTAAGAAAAGTTGGTTTTGCATTATATTGAGAAACAAAACGCCAGATAATGTCTTACCTTATACACACACCTTAATAATACTCATATGTTGAAGTCTAGTACAATCCATCAAGGGGTGCAGCTTCATAGCTTACCAAAGTAGTACTAAAACATTTTGATAGATTTTGGAGCGCCATGTGTAATGTTCTATATTTTCAATGGAACATATAAAATGTTGGTGTTGTTTACTTGAGTCATATTGCAGTCTACATGTATCTGGAATATGTAACTGCAATCTACTGGTCACACTTATCATTACAACATGTACCAAATAAAATTGCTTCGAGGTCGGTATGCACAACCAAAATTATTCCGTACATTAGGCGCACCGGGTTATAAGGCATACTGTCGAGTTTTGAGAAAATGAAATGATTTTAAGTGCGCCTTATAGTCTGAAAAATACGGTATATTTCATGTAAACTTCACCTGTTTGCTCTTTTATTCCACTTTTTGTGTAGTAGTATTTTTGGAATCTGCCGCAGGCTGTTCAAAAAATTAGCTGAGTTTGGACACCTTTGAAATAAACCGTTTTAGGGGCCACATTTTCAGATAGAACCAGTGACCCGACTTCTCCCTTGAGTAGTAGTCTTATTTTTGGAAAACCGGCGTCTTTTAAGCACCTTCTGCAGAAAAGCGAGTCAAATGTCATCATATGACTGCACTCTAGTGGTTTTAGGAATCTGCTGCAGAAAATGTGAGACTCACAAGTTTTTTGTTTGGCCCCCAGTTGAAAAGCCCATGTGATAGGATAACAAGCAGTGAATTTAAAAATGTTTTTTTTTTTAATCTTTGCCATTTAATGTTGTGATGCGCTCAGTTGTCGGGTGAGAGTTGCTAGAATCCCAGCTGCTACGCGTCCAGTCAGCGGCCTGCCAAGAAAACAGCTGAGAGCTTGTGATGATACCAGACTGCCAACTGCTGGAGGGCAGACAGGCAGGGGTGGACTCGGTTTGCAATGTGACTGGGAGGGCATCAGTCACGCCCTGTTATCAGTGTCCTGTTTGAAAGATGGCCATTTAGGACTAATAACACACCACACCTTTTTTAGAACGGCTACACAGCAAAAACGGAAATCTGAGTAAAATGAAATATCTCAAATAAGGCTGATATTTGCTTATGTTCTGTCTGATAAGATCATTCTTCTCACTAAGCAGATTTGATGTTAGAGTGTTTTACTTGTTTTAGGTGTTTTGGTCCTATATTATCTCAGTAAGATATTACAGCTTGTAGCTGAGATTTTATGACCGATATTGAGTAAAACATGCTTGGAACTAGAATATCTAGTGTTGCAAAACTGTGTCATCAACACTCAAAACTATAAAACTAATCTTTTAAAATATTAATTTCTTATTTCAAGCATGAAAAAAAAATCATGACTTTGACACAATTTTGTCTCATAATTAAAACAGATGACAGCCACATGGACTTTGCTGTTTTAGTTGAAATGAAACGATAAAAAACAGCAGAAAATTATTATTTTTGTAATACTTTTTCTCGCTAAAATGTCGTAAGGGGGGACCCTTTTAAAAAAAATTCGAAAAAACGGATTTGCTTAGTAGCACAATACTGATCCTGTAGTTGTAGATGTCTCAAAACGTCATCAGGAATACCGACAAAACCCGAAAATGTCAGAAAAATGCACATTTTTGGAAAACTTTTTTTTGCTAAAATGTCGTAAGAGGGGGGACCCTTTTACAAAAATTCAAAAAACTACGATTTTCTTCAGCAGCACAATACTGGTGCTGTAGTTGTAGGAGATGTCTCAAAACGTCATCAAGAGTCCCGACAAAACCCGAAAATGCATATTTTTGGAATACTTTTTTTTGCTAAAAAGTCATAAAGGAGGATGGACCCTTATACAAAATTAAAAAAAAACGGATTTGCTTCAGCAGCACAATACTGGTGCACTCATATATTCGTACAGTGAACGGACAATTAATATTTAAACATTTCACATGTGACATTTTTAACCATTTTGAACATAAAAGGTTCATGCACATTTTCAGATAAATTCTTCCAAATTACAATCAAAAATGTTTTGGCCGGGGGCCGGGCTGTAAATATGTGCACTAATTGACTGGAAGAGCACACACTTGGTGCGATGATGTCATGTTATAGATGGGGAAATGCATCTTTGGACCAAATGATTTGCCTGAGCGGCTAGGAGACCCTGAGAGTAACAAGCAGTTGCCTTGTTGCCTTTGCATTAACAACAATACAGTATAAGTTATGGTATATGTTTGCTGGTTTCAAAAAATGTAATGCCGAGCGCATATTATTATGTCAAGATAATGGCACTAGCATTTACTTCATTCAAGAATATTTTTCAACATATTGAGCAAAAATGTCTCTTTTTTTTTCTACCAGGAAAAGTGCACTTGTTATTAGTGAGAATATTCTTACTGTAAGGTATTTTGGGGTTAATTGAAGTTAGCTAATTTTACTTGTTTTGTAAAGTCTTGACAAGACAAATTTTCTTATTCTATTGGCAGATAATTTTGCTTAGTTCAAGTAAAATACCCCTCTTTTTTTTTTTCTTGTTTTTGAACACTGACTTTTTGCAGTGTACTGTCTACTATTGTGAATGAAAGAATCCAGATAGTGCCAAACAGCTGTTATTTATACCTCTTGCAGTTTTTTTAAAAAGAATACGATCCTGCCTAACCCACGTTGTCATCCACTTGCAAAGGAAATGTCTGGCAGATTTTTGTCGCTCTTCATAACAACTGCTCCACTCCCACGCCGCACAGCAGCTGTAGTTATATTCAGATTGTGACTTCAACCCTGCGCTCTCCAAATATGCGTACGTACGCTCTTGTGTGCTGGTGCAGTTTTTTTTATAAGCCTTCACTCCAGTCAAAAGGAGGATTTGGACAAGCGTTACTCTCCAGGCTGTTTTGGGTTAGATCCTTTTTTTTTTTTGGTGACGCTTTTGTGTGGAGGAGGTGCAATTATCCATGCCTGTGTGGAATGACGGGAGGCTCTCTGATCCACCACAATCTTCCGTCTGGTGCAGACAAGTGTGGACATGTGCTCCCGTAAGCACGGAGGGGCCACATGCGTGTCTAATGTGCTGGTTTATAGAAAGAAAAGGAAGAGTCCTCTTGCTTGTGTGCACATTTACAGTAGGTGCTGAAAGACACTGAAAGAAAGTGATCTAAACAAGACTCACTAAGGTTATCCAGGGTATATCCCACCTAACCTTATCCTTGTCCACACAACTACAATAAATACAGAAACAAATGATAAATGGGTTGTACTTGTATAGCGCTTTTCTACCTTCAAGGTACTCAAAGCGCTTTGACACTACTTCCACATTTACCCATTCACACACACATTCACACACTGATGGAGGGAGCTGCCATGCAAGGTGCTAACCAGCACCCATCAGGAGCAAGGGTGAAGTGTTTTGCTCAAGGACAGAACGGACGTGATGAGGTTGTTACCAGTTGGGGATTGAACCAGGGACCCTCGGGTTGCGCACGGCCACTTTTCCACTGCGCCACGCTGTCCCTTTTCCGTAGTTTTCTCTTGTCCACAGGAGCCCGCATTCTCGTTGTCTCCCCTTTCGACAAATAGACAAAGTTTTTCGCTAAGTAGAACCACACTCGACCTGGACATTCGACAGTTCTCTCTCCGTTGTATCCAAAATAGCTGCAATCACAGGTTTCCTTCTCTTAAGGTAGTCTTTTCAACTTTTTTTGAGCCAAGGCGCATTTTTTGCGTAGTAAAAATTCCGGAGGCAAACCACCAGCAGAAATCATTAATAAACAAACTCAGTTGACAGTAAAAAGTCATTGTGACAATTGTTGGATATGACTTTAAAGCATAACCAAGCATGCAACAATATGGTTCCGCCTTCTGCCCCATTGTAGCTGAGATAGGCACCAGCGCCCCCCGCCACCCCAAAGGGAATAAGCAGTAGAAAATGGATGGATGGATGGACATCGCACAGATAACGGGTTCACAAATTAGGAATTTTTCTTAAAGCAACCGTGCAACATAAAACACATATAACACAGAATAGGTCATAAAATGAGCTGTGACTGAGCTATCAGGTCTTCTTATTGTTCACATGCCTGCTGGCCCAGGGGAAAAAACTGTTCAGGTGGCGGGAGGTTTGGGTCTGGATGGACCGTAGTCTCCTGCCTGAGGGGAGAATAGTTTGTGTCAAGGGTGAGAAGTTTGTTGCGTTTTGCTTGATTGTAAAATATGTTGTTCATATGTTGTCAATACTCAGTCTGTTATCGGTCATAGGTAACGTTGTAAATTCCACATTCTTTATTTTCATGTACATTCTGGGTGTCTCATTCTGTAAAAAATGCTAAATTCCATTCCGTTTTAAGGTGGTCTGTCATAATGTTTTTTAGCATTCAATTAGACATTATTGTGAGGTTTTGTATTTGTGTTCCTAAAAATAGATAAACCGGCTCCCAGACACATTATTTTCTCTAAATTTGGCCCCACGAGGCAAAATAATTGCCCAGGCCTGCTATATGGTCAGTGATCAGGTCAAAGCATACGTCAGTGCTGGGTAACATCACTTCAAAATTCACACTCATTGTACTTAAGAAAAAAATGCATGCTTTAAACAAACAAACGAGGTGCGTTCAAGTACAACATAAAAAAAAAGTCCTTACTGTAACAACACAATTGCTTTCGTTTTCATGTTGAGGTCTTCTTAAGTTATTTACTGTGATTATCTATCCATTTTCTACAGTTTGTCCCTTTTGGGGTCACGGTCTCAGCTGTATTCGGGCGGTAGGCAGGGTACACCCTGGACAAGTCGCCACCTCATTGCTGGGCTTTACTGTGATTAATCACTGTTAATCAAGATGCAAAAGTGCGATTAATGTAATCGTTTGAAAGCACTTTTTTTTTTTACATTGCAATTAGGCATTCCTAGAGTGCATTAAAAAAACACAAAAAACATCACATGGACAAAGATAAGACCTTCTGAAGGAAAGTTCTGAAAAATTAAGCTGTTTGGCCACAATACCCAGCAATATGTTTGCAGGAGAAATCGTGAGGCCTTTAATCCCAGGAACACCAAACCTACCGTCAGGCATGGCAGTGGTAGTGTTATGCTCTGGGCCTGTTTGGCTGCCAATGGAACTGGTGCTTTAAAGGGGAACATTATCACCAAACCTATGCAAGCGTCAATATATACCTTGATGTTGCAGAAAAAAGACCATGTATTTTTTTTACCGATTTCCGAACTCTAATCTAAATGGGTGAATTTTGGCAAATTAAACGCCTTTCAGTTTATCGGTCTTTTAGCGATGACGTCAGAACGTGACGTCACCGAGGTAACACACCCGCCATTTTCATTTTCACATTACAAACACCGGGTCTCAGCTCTGTTATTTTCCGTTTCTTCGACTATTTTTTGGAACCTTGGAGACATCATGCCTGGTGGGTGTGTTGTCGGAGGGTGTAACAACACTAACAGGGAGGGATTCAAGTTGCACCACTGGCAAGAAATCTGCCGCCAGACCCCCATTGAATGTACCAGAGTGTCTCCACATTTGACCGGCGGTGCTAAAGCAGACATGGCACAGAGATGTATGGATAACCTGCAGATGCATTTGCAACCATTAAGTCAACAAAATCACAAAGGTGAGTTTTGTTGATGTTGTTGACTTATGTGCTAATCAGACATATTTGGTCGCAGCATGACTGCCAGCTAATCAATGCTAACATGCTACGCTAATCGATGCTAACATGCTATTTATGCTAGCTGTATGTACATTTGAAACTAGATACCCACATTTAATGCGAAACAAACACTTACCAATCGACGGATTTAAGTTGCTCCAGTGTCACAAGATGTGAAAGTCCTGATCGTTTGGTCCGCACATTTTACCGCCGATGCTAATAAGGCAGCCATGCTATGGGCCACTTCATTAGGTACACCCACGCTATGGCCGAATAGCATCAATAGCTATTCGCTCAATAGCTTCAGTTTCTTCTTCAATTTCGTTTTCACTATCTGCCTCCATACTCCGACCATCTGTTTCAATACATGCGTAATCTGTTGAATCGCTTAAGATGCTAAAATCCGAGTCTGAATCCGAGCTAATGTCGCTACATCTTGCTGTGGTAACCGCCATGTTGTTTGTATTGGCAGCACTGTATGACGTCACAGGGAAATGGACAGTGGTTTCGAAGATAGCGAAAATAAGGCACTTTAAAACTTTATTTACGGATATTCCGGGACCGGTAAAATTTTGAAAAAAACTTCAAAAAATACAACAAGCCACTGGGAACTGATTTTTATTGTTTTTAACCCTTTTGAAATTGTGATAATGTTCCCCTTTAATGAGAGTAAATGGGACAATGGAAAAGGAGGATTACCTCCAAATTCTTCAGGACAACATAAAATCATTAGCCTGGAGGTTGGGTCTTGGGTGCAGTTGGGTGTTCCAACAGGACAATGACCCCAAACACACGTCAAAAGCGGCAAAGAAATGGCTAAATCAGGCTAGACTGAAGGTTTTAGAATGTCCTTCCCAAAGTCCTGACCTAAACGTGTGGACAATGCTGAAGAAACAGGTCCAAGTCAGACAACACATTTAGCTGTCAAGGAATGGTCAAAAATTCAACTAGAAGCTTGTGGATGGCGACCAAATGCACCTTAGGCAGTGAAACTTGCCAAGGGACATGTAAGCAAATATTAACATTGCTGTATGGATATGTATGTATTTTTAGTAGACCCATAATAAATTCATAAAAGAAGCAAACTTCATGAATGTTTTTGTGACCAACAAGTATGTCCTCCAATCACTCTATCAGAAAAAATAAGAGTATTAGAAATGATTGGGAACTCAAGACAGCCATGACATTATGTTCTTTACAAGTGGATGTCAACTTTTGACCAGGACTGTATTTTGGGGTTGCGTGTTGTGCAATACAGTATCAAATCTTTGAAATCATATAAACGTAAATTTAGGATTATTTTATTTACATGTTGTCCGTTTTAGGACGTGTTCTATAAATCCTCTCTGCTTAACGTCAGCTTGTTGTCTGCTGAGTTTGAATACCAATGCTTCCTTCAGGTTATACAAAGTTCTGTCCTTGAAGATACTGGCCTTACAACACATGACAGTCGCATCATTTGGAAAACAACACAGGTTTACAATGTGACCATTGTTGCTGAATGCGTCTTCACTCATTTAAAAAAAAGATGTTAGGTAAGGTATTCCGGTCATGTGGATCTCCTGCCAGTGACTAAGAAGGGCATGACTTAATAAACCCTTCCTGTCTCATTAAATATATATGATACTCTTAACATAAATGTGCCATTTTTTTTTTTTTTTTATCAAACATGGCCTGATTAAAAAATAAATAATTAAAAATCCTGCTACTACTGTAATTGTTTTTCCAAGTGCTATTAACATTTGGTCCCTGCAGGAGAGACATCTAAGATGTTAATATTTAATAGCTTGTCAACACCAATCATACAGTATGAATGACATAGCAGATACTGCCTTTTTAGTCAAATAATAACCACACAAATGTTCCAGGATCCATCCATCCATCCATCTTCTTCCGCTTATCCGAGGTCAGGTCACGGGGGCAGCAGCCTAAGCAAGGAAGCCCAGACTTCCCTCTCCCCAGCCACTTCGTTCAGCTCTTCCCGGGGGATCCCGAGGCGTTCCCAGGCCAGCCGGGAGACATAGTCTTCCCAACGTGTCCTGGGTCTTCCCCGTGGCCTCCTACTGGTCGGACGTGCCCCAAACACCTCCCTAGGGAGGCGTTCGGGTGGCATCCTGACCATATGACTGAACTACCTCATCTAGCTCCTCTCCATGTGGAGGAGCAGCAGCTTTACTTCGAGCTCCTCCCTTATGGCAGAGTTTCTCACCCTATCTCTAAGGGAGAGACCCAAACTCATTTGGGCCGCTTGTACCCGTGATCTTGTCCTTTCGGTCATGACCCAAAGCTCATGACCATAGGTGAGGATGGGAACGTAGATTGACTGGTAAATTGAGAGCTTTGCCTTCCGGCTCAGCTCCTTCTTCACCACAACGGATCGGTACAACGTCCGCATTACTGAAGACGCCGCACCGATTCGCCTGTCGACCTCACCATCCACTCTTCCCTCACTCGTGAACAGGACTCCTAGGTACTTGAACTCCTCCACTTGGGGCAGGGTCTCCTCCCCAACCCGGAGATGGCACTCCACCCTTTTCCGGGCCAGAACCACGGACTCGGACTTGGAGGTGCTGATTGTCATCCCAGTCACTTCACACTTATGTTCACAAGTATGTTCCAGCATCATGCTTGTAAATCAGGGGTGTCCAAACTTTATCCACTGAGGGCCACACACTGAAGAATCAAAGCAAGCATATTTTTATTTTAAAAAACTATAAAAAAAAATTATAAAAAATATACATTTTGGCCTCCACTCAGGCTTGATCCCGGGGATCCCAAAGGGTTTTGGTCCAAAAAATATTGAAAATGTGTCATTATTCAGTATTATTATTTTTATTATTATTCAAGTTTTAAATCTCTCGATAATGGGTGTCAAACTCTGGCCCGCCGTGTAATTTAATTTGGCCCTTGAGGCAATATCAATTTAGCATTAGAGCTGGCCCGCCGCGGTTATACAGCGTCGGTGCCAACCCTCCTAATTTTCCCGGTAGACTCCCAGAGTTCAGTGCCCCTCCCGAAAAACTCCTGGGGCAACCATTCTCCTGAATTTCTACCGATTTCCACCTGGACAACTATATTGGGGGCGTGCATTTAAGGCACTGCTTTTAGCGTTCTCTACAACCTGTCGTCACGTCCACTTTTCCTCCATACTAACAGCGTGTCACATAATATTTGTGGCTTTTACACACACACACACACACAAGTGCATGCAAGTCATACTTGGTCAACAGCCATACAGGTCACACTGAGGGTGGCCATATAAACAACTTTAGCACTGTTACAAATATGCGCCACATTGTGAACCCACACCAAACCAGAATGACAAACACATTTTGGGTGAACATCCGCACCGTAACACAACAGAACAAATACCCAGAAACCCTGCAGCACTAACTCTTCCGGGAAACTTCCAGCAAACTGAGCAATAATTAACATTTTATTCATGCATTTTCTCTTGCTACTTCAAGGCTTGAATGTTTGGTTCATTCATTGTTATTTTATTTTCAAATGTATTATTAGCCTGTGGAAAAAATGTGATATTTACCTCAGAAGAGTGCAAATAGAAAAAAAAAGCATTGCATATTTATTTAAATTTTATTTGATATGCCATTGATATTTTTGAAATTATTATTATTACTATTAGAAACTGGATTTTGCATGTCACTAAAGTTATATAAGCCTTGCTTGTTCAATATTTAATGCAAAACTTGTTTGGGTCCCTAGTAAAAGGTTCATTTGTTCAATCAAGGCCCGCGGCTTTGTTCCGTTTGAAATGTTGGCCCACTCTGTATTTGAGTTTGACACCCCTGCTCTAGATCAACATTAGGTCTATCTGTCAATATAATGATTTTAAAGATTTAAGTTGTATGCTCTTTTTGTCACAAAAAAATCTGTTTTTTTACGAAAAAAATCTCAAAATATGCAATATTTTCACCCAATAATTTTTTTAAGTGCTGTTTTTGAGATTATATAATAATTGGAGCAATAAAAAGGTCAATAACTCATAACACCATTGATTTTAATAATTATTTTTTTTATTGGCAACACTAAATTGGCCCCAGTGTGTGAATGTTGTCTGTCTATCTGTGTTGGCCCTGTGATGAGGTGGCAACTTGTCTAGGGTGTACCCCGCCTTCCGCCCGACTGTAGCTGAGATAGGCACCAGCGCCCCCCGCGACCCCAAAAGGGAATAAGCGGTAGAAAATGGATGGATGGATGGACATTAAAAAACAAATCCCACTAAAACTATTGGGGATAAAAAAGGGTCCTATTCATTAAAGTGTTAGAAAATAAATTATACATTTTTTTTACTGTTTACTTTTAACACAATAATCTCAAGATCAACTTCAGATCTATCCGTCTATAAGTTTTATTGTTGTTTATGTTTTTTGTTGGTTCATTTTAGGCCCTTCTTTAAAAAACAGCTCAGTTTTTTATATGGCAAACACAAAATATGTTAACATTTTCCCCCAAAAATATGTCAAAGTGGAAAATTTAACGTGACGTAATTGGAGCCTTGAATAGGTCAATAACTCATAATGACATTGATTTGGATTCATTATTATTTTTTAAAGAAATAAACATCCTGCATGGCAGCTTAGAGTCAACATTGCAAAATGTTCTTGTTACATTTCACCCGTTTGCTCTTTTATATCACTTTTTACGTTTTTACAATTTTTCAATCGTATTTTTAAAATGTGCCGTGGGGCCGTTAAAAAATTAAGTGCGGGCCGCAAATGACCCCCGGGCCGCACTTTGGACACCCTTGTGTTGGTATCCATGGTGAAACAAAATAAGGTTTTTATTATGTTGTAATTAATTATAAGCCGCACCAAGACTCTCCACAGAAGTCTGTTTTCAGCGGCTCAAAAAAAAGTCATCTGGTGGATCAAACCATTTGTTTTAGTTTAAAAAAAAAAGCACATATTTCCTTCTGCGGAACTGTCAAGCGAAATAATAAATACAATTGATAATTTTAAGGTTTTGGATTCAAACGACATGTTTGTAGGTATAAGAGTGTCTAGAATAATTGAATTTGTTGTTGGATAAGATGGTACAGTCCGGTTTTCCGGCATGCGGTTTGTCAACGAGCACCCACGTCAAGTTGGTCACCCGGGCAAGTAGAGGCAAACCGGAAACTATCTCTTTCCTTCACAACAAAATGCTTTTTTAATGTGTATAAGTAGATAACACGTGCCAAGAAACCCCATTTTTGTGTTTGCACAACTGAGAATTATTGCGCATTGGGCTTTTACAAATACGTCGAGACATGGGTCACAAGAAAACAGGTTTTGCAATGAACAAACTGCCGGAAGTTCATGATTAAAAAAGGCGCCTTGACTATACGGTCTTGCGGTACGTAGGACTGAAAGGTTTATTCTCACTGTGGATTTTCCACAGAAGACACGTCCACCCTTTTAAAGACAATGAATAACATTCGCAATATTTAACATTTGTGTTGTCCTTTTCAGTGGGATATTGAACTATCTTAACTGTTTTTGTCGCGCTTTCCTTCTATTGGATTTTTTTTTTTTTTTTTTTAGGAAGGGCGTGTTTGGCTGATCTGGACCGGGAGTTTCAGCTCCTGTGCTTGGGACACTTGTGAGGAATGACAACAACTGGAAAGTCCCTGCAATCCGCCTGAATGGAAACAATGGATTATAAGGACCTCGGACATCATTTTGAGGAGAAGCTGACACTGACAGATAAATGTGAGTACAAGCTGCATTCATGTAGGGCAAGTGTGCCATGATTATGTAAAAACATTTGGATATTAAATGAGGGTCATGTGTGTGTGGTGTCCAAAGCTTGGAAGCTCCCTCACCAGTTAGATCTGGTGGGGAATGCTGCTGGTCTTCATTAGTAATGCACACACAGCACATCTCTGCAAAAAAAAAAAAAAATCTGTATTTTTGCTTCCATGCAAAAATCTTCCTCAGCAACCCCCTGCCTCTTGGTTTTGTTGCATGGATGGAGACCAACATCCACCCTTCATCTCCCCTTGACCTGACTGTCTTAATGGAAGGTGTCCCTGTCAGCCCTGCCCCCTTCTTTCCATAGACATTTAGCATCTTCATCACTGCTGCCATGTTGCATGCATGTGTGGCTGTCCTTGCTTTGACTGGTCCCAGGAGGAACATTTTACCCGCTTGAGGTCTATACTCGTAAGCCTTTTAGTTCATTATTCATGGGTGTGGTTGAGTACAGCGGTGGTTCTCAACCTTTTTTCAGTGATGTACCCCCTGTGAACAT
Source organism: Nerophis ophidion (assembly GCF_033978795.1). Classification (NCBI taxonomy): domain Eukaryota; kingdom Metazoa; phylum Chordata; class Actinopteri; order Syngnathiformes; family Syngnathidae; genus Nerophis; species Nerophis ophidion. The sequence continues at coordinate 822,049 of NC_084631.1, read as the reverse complement.
GTTTTTAATTCAAGTACCCCCTAATCAGAGCAAAGCATTTTTGGTTGAACAAAAGAGATAAAGAAGTAAAATACAGCACTATGTCATCAGTTTCAAATTTATTAAATTGTATAACAGTGCAAAATATTGCTCATTTGTAGTGGTATTTCTTGGACTATTTGGAAAAAAAGATATAAAAATAACTAAAAACTTGTTGAAAAATAAACAAGTGATTCAAGTATAAATGCAGATTTCTCCACATAGAAGTAATCATCAACTTAAAGTGCCCTCTTTGGGGATTGTAATAGAGATCCATCTGGATTCATCAACTTACTTCTAAACATTTCTTCACCAAAAAAGAAATCTTTAACATCAATATTTATGGAACATGTCCACAAAAAATCTAGCTGTCAACACTGAATATTGCATTGTTGTATTTTTTTTCACAGTTTATGACATGGGTGTCAAACTCTGGCCTGTGAGCCAAATTTGGCCCTTGAGGCAATGTCAAATGAACATTAGAGCTGGCCCGCCGCTGTAACACCGCATTCACCACTAATACTCATACTCGTCAACCCTCCCAATTTTCCCGGGAGACTCCCGAAGTTCAGTGCCCCTTCCGAATTTCTCCCGATTTCCAATAATATTGGGGTAGGCCGTAAAAGCACTGCCTTTGGCGTTCTGTACATGTCGCCACGTCTGCTTTTCCTCCATACAAACAGCGTACCGGCCCACTCACATAATATATGCGGCTCATACACACACACAAGTGTATGCAAAGCATACTTGGTCAACAGCCATACAGGTCACACTGAAGGTGGCCGTATAAACAACTTTGACACTGTTAGAAATATACGCCACACTGTGAACCCACAGCAAACAAAAATTACAAACACATTTCGGGAGAACATCCGCACTGTAACACAACATAAACACAACATAAACACAACCGAACAAATACCCAGAACCCCCTACCATCACTAACTCTTCCGGGACGCTACCATATACACCCCCGCTACCACCAAACCCCGCCCCAACTCAAACCCGCCGCCGAAAAGAGGCATTCAATTTGTATTTGTATTTTATTTGATATGCCATTGATATTTTTTAATTATTATTATTTGAAACTGGATTTTGCATGTCACTATAAAGTTATATAAGCCTTGCTTGGTCAATATTCAATGCAAAACTTGTTTGGGTCCCTATTAAAGGATTAATCGGCCCGGGGCTTCGTTCAGTTTCAAATTTTAACCCACTCTGTATTTCAGTTTGACACCCCTGCTTTATGAACTTATATTCATATTTTGTTGAAGTATTATTCAATAAATATATTTATAAAGGATTTTTGAATTGTTGCTATTTTTAGAATATTTTTTTAAAATCTCACTTACCCCTTGGCATACCTTCAAGTACCCCCAGGGGTACGCGTACCCCCATTTGAGAACCACCGGAGTACAGAATACACCCGTCCGTGCGTTTTGTACACTGGTTAGCGGTGTCTGCTGGAGCTTATCACATTGCCCTTTTTTCCACTAATTGGCTTTGCATGACTCCGCTTGATATCGATGGGTTTTTTTTTCCATTGGCAAAAATGGTTATTAAAGTCCTACTGAAAGCCACTACTAGCCACCACGCAGTCTGATAGTTTATATATCAATGATGAAATATTAACATTGCAACACATGCCAATACGGCCGCTTTAGTTTACTAAATTACAATTTTAAATTTCCCGCAGAGTTTCTTGTTGAAACGTCACAGAATGATGACGCGTGCTTGTGACGTTATTGGTTGAGCGGACATTTTAGCCCAGCACCACTTATGGCTAAAAGTCATCTCCTTTCATCGCATAATTACACAGTATTTTGGACATCTGTGTTGCTGATTCTTTTGCAATTTGTTCAATTGATAATGGAGACGTCAAAGAAGAATGCTGTTGGTGGAAAGCGGTGGATTGCAGCTGCCTTTAGCAACCGACACACTGCCGGTGTTTCTTTGTTTGTTGTGAAGCTTTAGCGAACATGTTTCTCTACCACATGTCAACCAGCAAGTTTTTGGATGAGAAAATTGTGACATTAAGTCGGCTCTTACCGGAGACTTGTGCGGAGTTAGCGTCCTCCTGCAGCAGCTGTCAAAAAGGCAGCTGTGATCTTGGCTCCTCCATTGGCTTCTCTCAGAGACACTGGCGGTCACCGCAGCCTTCCGACTTTCAGCTATGACTTTATAATCTCACTAAAACACTATTAACATAATAAACAGATAAGGGATTTTCCAGAATGATCCTAGTAAATGTGTCTAATAACATCTGGATTGCTCCCACTTTCGTCGCCTTTTTTTTCCTTCTAGTGCTTCACTCTAACTTTCCTCATCCACGAATCTTTCATCCTCGCTCAAATTATTGGGGAAATTGTCGCTTTCTCAGTCCCAATCGCTATAGCTGCTGGTGGCCATGATTGTAAACAATGTTCAGATGTGAGGAGCCCCACAACCCGTGACGTCACGCGCACATCGTCTGCTACTTCCAGTACATGCAAGGCTTTTTTATTAGCGACCAAAAGTTGTGAACTTTATCGTGGATGTTCTCTACTAAATCCTTTCAGCAAAAATATGGCAATATCGCAAAATGATGAAGTATGACACATAGAATGGACCTGCTTAAATAAGAACATCTCATTTCAGTAGGCCTTTAAGGTGCTATTTCTAGTACTAGAGCCTTAGCCATGTGGGCCCCTGCTGTTTTTCTGGTTTCGTTTGTTGATACACATATGACAGACATGCTGGTTTACCACAGCCTGGTCTTTGCTGCAGTGGCCGGTTTTATCGCGGCCCTCAGTCCCGTCGGAAAATATTTATTTTGTTGGGAGACCATGTGACGACATGGAAAGGCCTATTGGGCGACATGTGAGGTAATAGTGTCAACAACTCAGCAACTTTGATGCCGTCTCGAGATAAATACCGAATTTGGTACTTTTATAGGTTCTGATAGATTCACGTGAAATCAAACAATGCCGTCTATTGATAGCTTTGTTGCACGTGAGCTCACGTCCAGTGGCGGACTCAATCACTTTGCAGGCAATCAAACAGCACTCATAGCGCACTCAGTCGGACTGCCTTTGGGTCATGTTGCAATTTGTCATGGTAATAAAGCAAGTATGATGATAGAAAACACTCAAACACACTTTAGAGCAGGGGTGTCCACACTTTTTCCACTGAGGGCCGCAGACTGAAAAATCCAAGTATGCGGGGGCCATTTTGATATTTTTATTTTTTTAAAGCAATACAATAGTTGTTTTTTTACCTTTATGGCTTTCCTCAAGTTTGGTGCCCGGTCTTTGGACTATGATTTTTGCATAAAGGGGAATGATTTTGTTTCGACCTGTAATGATTTCATTTTAAAAAAAATGCTTTGCTTTATAGTCTGTTGCTTCAATTAATCGTTTAATTAGTATAATTAATACAAAATGATCAAATGACGCAGAACTGAGCTTGGCTGTTGTCATGTTAAGGTCAGCAATGCAATTTTCTAGAACATTAGATTCTGTGTGCCTCTGTCGGGACAATACATTATCTTACTTGTATGATATCACCTTCATGCACTTGTTGCAGGTGGCTGCATTCTTTTAGCACCAACACTAATAAGTGCTTCCGGTGTCGTTAGGGAACTGAACTTTAGTACCCACCTCTAGTCACATTCCAATATTTTACATCATGTTATCGGAACATCTAGAAGTGTGTTGCTCTTTTTAGAGAGAGCGCCAGCATGTGACGTTATCAGGAATTGGACGCACCGAAAAAGGCAGGGGCCGGCAAGATAAACAGAGACATTCTTTGTCAGTGGTGTCTCTTCTCTGTGAGTCTCGGTCTTGTAAAAATAGCAATGGGAAGACAAAAGGAGGGGATCCGGGCCAGGGTTTGTTTGCTTTTTACAGCCCGGTGTGCACGCCGAGCTTTGAAAGGGAATCATAATCCCAAAATGCTCACTGAAGAGACCATCCCAATCCTCGATACAAGGCCCTGCACACATGATCTCACCTCCTGTGACCTCATCCGTCCTGGGCAACCAGACGGTATTCCAAAGCAACTGATATAGTTTTATGTAGGACATCTTGGTTTTACTTGAACTTCAAGTCTGGATCACAGGAGGTCTGTCTGTAGGATCTGGAGGTCCAAACTGGTCAGGATCATGTTTTGTTACAACCCATATGGTCAGTATTCTCCTGACAACTAGCATCCTCTGCAGTCAACATTTGTTGGTTCTCAGGTCAGGGGGTTTACATTGTGGAAAAACAACCGAAGGGTCTCTTTACAATTTGTCTCTACTTGTTCAGACCCCAGTTTGTGTGTGCGATAGGAAACCTTTAGACCTGGAAGTCTTCCAACTGTTGCCTTGCAGTCACAATCTCAGTTTTCAGTAATCCAACGTGCAAGTAATCATGGGACGTCCACTCACTCCCTTTTGTCCAGTTTGCTTCCTACCTATGATGATGCAATGTTCTTGGCTCGCAGTCAAGATCGCTGCCGGTATAAAAACACCAGCTGACATTAGCCCCCACCCCCTTTACAAGATTAAGTTCGGAAGATATGAGGTGTCGCTTTCCTTAAGAGTGCAAAGTATTAGGAAATGGTGACATTTCCAGGTGCAATTAGCTACTGCTGTGTGCCTTGAATTATAAATCAGTTGGGAATTTTCTGCTGTGCCTTTTCCATTTCAATCGTTATCCATACCATCTTATTTCAAGTTCTTTGTTGACTTGATGTTACTTGTCGAACCTAACCTAAACGCATCAGTTTGTTGCAGAACGATGCCATAAGTCATTGATTAGTACTGTCCAGCTGTGGAACGTGTCGTCACGTCTTAACCCTCTATAATCAGCCTAGTACTGGACTGTGCTAGTGAAATGTTGATCCTTAGCTACTTTGTTCAAAATCAGAATCAGAAGTACTTTATTAATCCCCGAGGGGAAATTGAGATTTTCAGCATGATCCCATTTAACACCAGACAAACATTACAGGGAGACAGAAAAAGTATCGCTGACGGGTTTTACAACTTTCGACGCCCCTTACAAAAAAAAGGTGAGTAACAGGTAAACGTTGGGGAGGAGGGGAAGAGTAAAAAAATATTTTGTCAAAGGCTGGACTCCAGAAGAGGGTCCAGAATTAGGCCAAGGGAAAAAACACTTAGCCATAGGTCACATAAACAAGTTACATAGAATCAACAAACCTTGCAACAGAGGGGAGGGAGTGGGAGCTACGGAGGCCAGCTGCTGCTGTATAAGCGCTACTCAGCCGTCCATCGCCCCTAAGGGGAATCAAGCTGTGGTGAAGGCGTGGGGTTGGGGTGTGTTTGCATATGCCCATTGTCCAGGGTGTAGTCCTGTTGTGTCCATAGCAGGGGTCTCAAACTCAATTTACCTGGGGGCCACTGGATGCAGAAACTGGGTGAGGCTGGTCCGCAAGAAAAGATTTCTTAAAAAATCTAACATGCATTTTTTAATGAATTCACCTTCTATGAATGGCTTTCCCGCCCTAGCAACATACTTGCCAACCCTCACCATTTTTCCGGGAGACTCCCGAATTTCAGTGCACCTCCCGACAATCTACCGGTGCAGCCATTCTCCCCAATTTGTCCCAGTTTTCACCCGGCCGACATAATTAAGGGCTGTTCTGACTGCACTGCCTTTAACGTCCTCTACAACATTGGTTCTCAACATTTTTTCACTGTGAAATGTGATTTTTTTTTTTTTAATTCAAGTACCCCCTAATCAGAACAAAGCATTTTTGGTTGAAAAAAAGAGATAAAGAAGTAAAATACAGCACTATGTCATTAGTTTCTGATTCATTAAATTGTATAACAGTGCAAAATATTGCTAATTTGTAGTGGTCTTTCTTGAACTATTTGGAAAAAAAGATATAAAAATACTAAAAGACTTGTTGGAAAATAAACAAGTGATTCAATTATAAATAAAGATTTCTACACATAGAAGTAATCATCAACTTAAAGTGCCCTCTTTGGGGATTGTAATAGAGATCCATCTGGATTCATTGACTTACTTCTAAACATTTCTTCACAAAAAAAGAAATCTTCAACATCAATATTTATGAAACATGTCCATAAAAAGTCTAGCTGTTCACACTGAGTGTTGGATTGTTGTATTATTTTTTCGTAATTTATGAACTTGCATTTATATTTTGTTAAAGTATTATTCAACCTATATACTTATAAAGGATTTATGAATCGCTGCTATTTTTTTAGAATATTTTTGTTAAATCTCACTTGTCCCTTGGCATACCTTCAAGTACCCCCAGCGGTACGCGTGCCCCCGAAAAGAGAACTACTGCTTTAACACTTGTGCAGGACAAGATAAGTCAGTCACTCTTTGCTGGCACAATACCAGAAAATGACTTAGGCATCTTCAGAATGGATCTGACTATCACTTAAAAAGGTTTCCCTTTAGGTCCCCATACCGTCTGAAGTCCCCTAAAGGTGACTGTGTAAACAGAGCGATGTCCCCATTACGTCTGAATTGCCAAAACACACACACCGATGCGTAATCATTAAGTAATGTAATAGAAATGATCTGGATCAGGCTCAGAATCTAATCAGTTGTCCCTTATTTAAAAGAGGACCAATTAAAAAAAACGCTGCGGGCTGAAAATGATCAAATGAGCTGAGGCCACACTTTGGACAACCCTTTAGAACAGGGGTAGGGAACCTATGGCTCTAGAGCCCGATGTGGCTCATTTGATGACTGCATCTGGCTCTCAGATAAATCTTAGTTGACGTTGCTTAACACGATAATTAATTAGTAATTCCGCTAGTAATCACAGTGTTAAAAATAACATTCAAAATATAAAACATTCTCATGCATTTGAATCCATCCATCCATTTCTATCGCACCTGTTCAATATGTCAAAAGTATTTTATTTATTATTGGTTAGCTTCAGAATAACAATGTTATTAAAAAGAATAAGAGATGCACGCATTTAGTTGTTGTAATCAGGGAAAGTGCAAATAAAAGAGGAAGGTTGTAGAATTCTCTTCTCAGAGCCTGGGACGACAATGTACAAGGGCACAGGTCTACGGGTTTCTCCTCATTGAGCTAAATTGAATCCTGTCTCTGTTTAATTCCTTGCTTCTTGTCTTGTCTTGTGTTTGAACCTGACAGTTGTATTCGGTGTTAAAAATATTATACGGCTCTTACGGAAATACATTTTAAAATATTTGGCTTTCATGGGTCTCTCAACCAAAAAGGTTCCCGACCCCTGCTTTAGAATACAATCCTCTATGATCCAAATATTTCATAAGTGGATTTTGTCTTGGTGAAGAGTAGTCGTAGTTACACTTTACCATACAAGTCTTTTATCCGTGCTGAGAATACAAAGGCAAGCCGAAAGAGTGCTCACATGTTATAAAAAGTCACATTTCTGCCAAGTGGGTCTAATTCGAAGGCCGAGTGGGAGGGGGAAAAGCGTTCTGGGGAGGGGAATGGGTCGGCTAGAATGACTTTGAGAAACTGGAAACTGTTGTGCTCGGAGGGAAGATGAAGAAAAGGAGAGCAGAGAGCGTCCACGTCAGCGAAGCCCAAAGCAGACGCTGTAAATCACAACCAGAAAAAAAATGAGAGGAAGGCCTCTCCATTCTGCTGCAGGGAACATAGAGAGAGACTGATAGAGCTTCCTGGGGGCTTATGCACAGATTACTCATGTTGCCCTCCTCCCCAAAAAATATGAATCGGCATTGATGTTATTAATCCTGTTTGGAGGATTATTGCCTGTGTGCGGCAGAGTTTAGTCCCGAATAGACCTGTCACGTCACATCGGCCAGATTAGCCATTGTTGCCTTTTAGTGCCGAGCTCTGTGGGTCCTCAAACTAAATGATTTTCATCTGCAGATGCACAAGTGCTGATTTGTTTTACGAAAAAACAAGACCAGTGTTGCAAAAGACACGTGTACTCTTGTTAAATCGGATATAAGACAAACCAAAGCTCTGCGGTAAATTCTCCCTTCATGATGGAAGATGTGCTTTCTGACTCGTTTTAGTATGGAACAGTGCCTCTTTTGTGTTTTTGAAGTGTCAGTTTTAGCCGTATAGAAGCTCAGCTGTCTTCTTGTCTGTCTGTGCGCTTGTGCGGCAAATGTTTGTGTTGCTGTGCCGCTCTGACCTCAGGGGAATCACTAACAGATGCAGCACCACTCTCCTGCTTTCGGCCCTCAAAGGGTGTGTGTTTGTGTGTCCACTTCACAATCACTCATCCGCCACCCGGCAGGCATCATTTCAGCCATCACGACCTGCACAGTCTAATATTAGAAAGCAAATGGAGACAAGGAAATGCGCCCACTTGCTTCCTAACACGTTGCATCTGCGCATCATCTGCGTTCTTCGTGCTTTCCTGCCTCGCTGATGGTTATTTTGAGCAGTCAGAAGCTGTCCAAGTCCAGCTTCCCATGCTGCAGCAGTACAATTGATTGCCTCTGCAGTGTTCTACAGTGACGCTGCACTGCCTCCTCCATCATCCAAACATCTCTCCATTGTTGCCAGGTTCTTGCTATAAGTCTGAAACAGTCACTACGTTTACATGCACTAAATTACCGTATTTTTTGGACATTAGGGCGCACTGGATGAGCGGGTCTAGTCAGGTCTATTTTCATACAAAAGTTAAAGTTAAAGGCCTACTGAAATGAGATGTTCTTATTTAAACGGGGATGGCAGGTCCATTCTATGTGTCATACTTCATCATTTCGTCATATTGCCATATTTTTGCTGAAAGGATTTAATAGAGAACATCGATGATAAAGTTCGCAACTTTTGGTCTCTAATAAAAAAGCCTTGCCTGTACCGGAAGTAGCAGACGATGTGTGTGTGACTTCACGGATTGTGGAGCTCCTCCCATCTGAACATTGTTTATAATTATATCCTCCAGCAGCAAGAGCTATTCGGACAGAGAAAGCGACTATTTCTCCATTAATTTAAGCGAGGATGAAAGATTCGTGGATGAGGAAAGTTGGAGTGAGGCACTCGGTTGGTACTAGGTGGGGATTGAACCAGGGACCTCGGGTTGCGCACGGCAACTCTCCCACTGCGTCACGCCGTCCCTAATAGTGTTTAAGTGAGATTCTAAAGTCATACCTGAAAGTCTGATGGCTGCAGGGAACGCCAGTGTCTTGGAGAGAAGCCAATGAAGGACCCAAGATCGCAGATGCCTTTTTGACAGCCACAGGAGGAGGTCCCATAATCCACTGAAGTCTCCGATAAGAGCTGACTTAATATCACAATTTTCCCATCCAAAAACTTGCTGTTTGACGTAGAGAAACATGTTTGCTTGACCGCTCTGTGTTAAAGCTTCACAACAATGAAACACCGGCTGTGTCTCGGTGCTAAAGGCAGCTGCCATCCACCGCTTTCCACCACCAGAATTCTTATTTATAGTCTCCATTATTAATTGAACAAATTGCAAAAGATTCAGCAACACAGATGTCCAAAATACTGTGTAGATATGCGATGAAAAGAGACAACTTTTAGCCGTGTGTGGTGCTGGGCTAATATGTCCGCGGGAAATATAAAATTGCAATTTAGTAAACTAAAAAGGCTGTATTGGCATGTGTTGCAATGTTAATATTTCATCATTGATATATAAACTATCAGACTGTGTGGTCGCTAGTAGTGGCTTTCAGTAGCACTTTAAAGTACCAATGATTGTCACACACACACACACACACACTAAGTGTGGCGAAATTATTCTCTGCATTTGACCCATCACCCTGGATCACCCTCTGGGAGGGGAGGTGAGGGGAGCAGTGAGCAGCAGTGCTGGCCACGCACGGGAATCATTTTTGGTGATTTAACTCCCAATTCCAGCCCTTGATGCTGATAGTCTTTGGTATGATTCGGCCAGGGTTTGAACTCACAACCTACCGATCTCAGGGCGGACAAAAGGCACACTGGATTATAGAGCGCATTAAAGGTGTCATTTTTTTTTTTTTCTAAATGTAAAACACTTCCTTGTGGTCTACATAACATGTGATGGTGGTTCTTTGGTCAAAATGTTGCATGGATGATGTTTTACAGACCATCTTCAACCCGCTTTCTGACAGTTGCTTCAGAATGCGCCGTTTATTTACGTGGCTCACCTTCGACAGCGTCCTCTCCCCGTCATCTTTGTTGTAGCGGTGTAGCGTGCAAGGACGGGAGTGGAGTGTGAAGTGAAGGGAATTATATTTATATAGCGTTTTTTCCTCAAGTGACTCAAGGCGCTTTACATAGTGAAACCCAATATCTAAGTTACATTTAAAGCAGTGTGGGTGGCACTGGGAGCAGGTGGGTAAAGTGTCTTGCCCAAGGACACAATGGCAGTAACTAGGATGGCACAAGCGGGAATCGAACCTGCAACCCTCAAGTTGCTGGCGTGGCCGCTCTACCAACCGAGCTTTGCCGTGGAAGAAGTGTCAAAAGATGGAGATAACTGTTTTAATGAGATTCAGATTTTACTTGGGGACGGCGTGGCGCAGTGGGAGAGTGGCCGTGCGCAACCCGAGGGTCACTGGTTCAAATCCCACCCAGAACCAACCTCGTCACGTCCGTTGTGTCCTGGGCAAGACACTTCACCCTTGCTCCTGATGGGTGCTGCTTGGCACCTTGCATGGCAGCTCCCTCCATCAGTGTGTGAATGTGTGTGTGAATGTGTAAATGTGGAAGTAGTGTCAAAGCGCTTTGAGTACCTTGAAGGTAGAAAAGCGCTATACAAGTACAATCCATTTATCATTTATTTATTTACTTCAATCAATGACGGAGCAGCATCTCCTCAACCGGAAACAACAACACCGGAAATGTGCCCCATGAAAAACCGTCCGACCGGAACTCTAATAACTAAAGTGAAATATGTAAACTCACTACACCGGTATGTTTTAGCGCGTTCATGGCAAGTTTACTGAGAGCCCCTTTTAATGGGCTTTTAGAATTATACTTAACCTTGAGACCTCTGAATTAGAAGATGCGGGTGGGTGGGGTTGGGGTGGGGAGGGGGTAGCGGCGTTGTTTATATTTTCAAGTATTTCTTTTTTATATATATATATATAAATATATACAGTATAAATATATATATATATATATATACATACATATATCCATCCATCCATTTCCTACCGCTTATTCCCTTTGGGGTCGCTGGTGCCTATCTCAGCTACAATCGGGCGGAAGGCGGTGTACACCCTGGACAAGTCGCTACCTCATCGCAGGGCCAACACAGATAGACAGACAACATTTACACACTAGGGACCATTTAGTGTTGCCAATCAACCTATCCCCAGGTGCATGTCTTTGGAGGTGGGAGGGGCCTATCCCCAGGTGCATGTCTTTGGAGGTGGGAGTAAGCCGGAGTACCCGGAGGGAACCCACGCAGTCACGGGGAGAACATGCAAACTCCACACAGAAAGATCCCCAGCCCGGGATTGAACCCTGACTACTCAGGACCTTGGTATTGTGAAGCAGACGCACTAACCCCTCTTCCACCGTGAAGCCCTATATGTATATAAATATATATAATATATAAAAATAAATAATCTGTTCATCCATCCATCCATCTTTTACCGCTTGTCCCTATCTCAGCTGCATTCGGGCGGAAGGCGGTTTATACCCTGGACAAGTCCCTCCCTCATCACAGGGCCAACATGAATGAGTATATCTGTTGGGCCACTGTGTTCAACGGAGAAGTCTGATCTACAACATTTGCAGGCAGCATACCTCTTCCCCTTTGAGCTGTCCTGGATGAACTGTAATTATTTTTTCCAATCATTTTGGGACTTGCAAGCGTTCTTCTTCTTACTCGTCGTCGCCCAGTCTCTTCTTCGTTCTTCTGCTTCGTCTCAGTTCTGTTTTTGGACATTACTACTTGCCGTAGTTTTGAAGCAATGCATGATGGGAATCCGGATGTTGTGTGTCAGTGTCTTTACGTGCCGGCTGGAATAAACACACGCTGAGAAATAGCTCCGTGCCTGCCGACTTTATGAGTTATAGATAAAGCTATGGATAACGGATACATACATAATAGTCTCCTTTTCAGTTGAGAGAGGATGCTGAAGGCAGTGCCTTTAAGGCACGCCCCCAATATTGTTGTCCGGGAGATATTTGGGAGAATGGTTGCCCTGGGAGATTTTCGGGGGGGTCACTGGAATATCGGGAGGGTTGGCAAGTATGATTATACTGGATCCCAGTCAACATGTTTATATGCAATAAATCAGTTTGATTTTTCAAATTAATCTGTTTCTTTTGTTAATTCTAATTGTCTTTTTCTTTTATTAATTATTATTCGACCAAATGCTGTTTGCTCACAATACACTCGGGGGGGATTGTGGTCATCTCTGCACGTTTAGTCATGTGGGATTGTGGGTCCAAAAGACAATGCTACATGCCAATAGCATAGAGCTTGTAGCCAAAATTTGAGCAGGGGTCTCAAACTCAACTTAACTGGCGGTTGCTGGAGTCTTTGTGAAACATTTGACTTCAGATTCACTTTTCAACCATATGACTAAGTTTGTTAACTTACAGCTACAGTGACCCTAAGCCACGTCAGGCGTATTGTGCAAAACCGACTTTCCTTACCTATTTGGTACCTGTTATTGTGTTTTGGGTATCTGCATTAGTCCCGAAAATTAGAAATCACTGCAGTCATGGTGGAGATATTTAGAAAACAATCTTGCCTTCCGTTTGAAATGTGCCCAATTTTGTGACGTTTTCCCCATTTGTGACATCAGCAGATATCTCCATATATGGTAGGGTTTTACCCAAAGAGCTTTGCCCGAGTCCGCCATTGAAGTGAAGTGAAGTGAATTATATTTATATAGCGCTTTTCTCTAGTGACTCAAAACGCTTTACATAGTGAAACCCAATATCTAATTTACTTTTAAACCAGTGTGGCTGACTGGCACTGAGAGCAGGTGGGTAAAGTGTCTTGCCCAAGGACACAACGACAGTGACTAGGATGGCGGAAGCGGGGATCGAACCTGGAACCCTCAAGTTGCTGGCACGTACACTTGACCAACCGAGTTATACCGCCACAATGTTGTAGTCAATAAGTTATTTTTTCTGGGGCTGTGTATGCATCATCCACTGTTGCCTTTGGTAATACAAATTAGTGGATAGTTGTAACTTATATCTGTCTGTAGATTCCATATGGAAGCACTTAAACTACAACATGGATGACGGGGAGAAGACACATTCAAAGAGGAAGCACATCATATAAGACCGCCCACAAAACGGCGCATCCTGAAGAGACTGTCAGAAAGCTGCTTGAAGATGATCTGGAAAACATAATCCATGCAACATTTTGACCCAAAAAAACACCATTACATGTTATGTAGACCACAAGGAAGTGTTTTAAATGTGGAACAAAAATCATAACATGACCTCTTTGAGTCATGAGAAATCTAAATTTGAATGTTTTCTTGCTTTTTTTGACAGTTGAGTTTCCCATAAGATGGTCTGAGACACTTCCGCTTGCTTATAGGAAGTTGCTCTTTGTGTCGCCCATTGTGTGTTTGTCGTGTTGCCTTTTCTGCGTTTGCACCGTTATTGTAGTTGGTGTTCTTTCTAGTAGGAGTCAAGATTGCATTAATATATTGTGGAGGGGGCGTTGCCTGCGGGCCTGCAGCGAAGCGTGGTGTGCCAGGACCGGCCTCGAAGTCAGCGACAGGCGCGTGGATGGCCCAGGTGGGCCTTATCATCTAATCACCTGTCGCTCTGTTTAAGCAGCAGCCGGGAGAAGAGACGTTGTTGGAGCTGGGGCGAGAGCGCGAGAGAGACACCTTTTGCTGAAAAGCAAAAGGATGGCAAATAAACCAGTGTTGCATGCTGAAACCCGGGCTCTTGTGCCGGTGCTTGGTGGTCCGGAGGACCCACGGGAGGGCAACCTCCACATATATTTAACCGTTAGCCACTCAGGGTGGCAGGATGCAATAACACTAACTATGAAGTTAGGTAGAGGGCCATAAAATATGGCCGTGCGAGTTTGAGAATCCTGCTTTAGAGTAATATGACTTTGTAAAAAGTAGCCATCCAAATAATTACTTGAGTAAGTGTTCAGTGAAATATATAGAAGTACCATATTTTCCGGACCATAGGGCGCACCAAATTATAAGGCCAATGAATGGTCTATTTTCGATCTGTTCCCACATATAAGGCGCACCGGATTATAGGGCGCATTAAAGGATTCATATTATTATTTGTTTTCTAAGTGTAAAATACTTCTTTGTGGTCTACCTGACATGTAATAGTGTTTTTTTTGATCAAAATGTTACATGGAGGATGTTTTACAGAACATCTTCAAGCCGCTTTCTGACAGTTACTTCAGGATGCACCGTTTTGTGGGCGGTCTTATTTACGTGCCTCCACTTCGACAGCGTCTTTTATCCATCATCTTTTTGGTAGCGGTGTGGAAGAAGTGTCAAAAGATGGAGCTGACTGTTTTAATGACATTCAGAATTTACTTCAATCAATAACGGAGCAGCATCTCCTCATCCGTGGCTCACCATGCAATAACATCGGAAATGTGTCTCGCGAAAAAAGACCGACTGGAACGCTCTAATAACTAAAGTGCTTTGGGTGAATAACGTAAACTCACTACACAGGTATGTTTTAGCGCTTTCAAGGGGAGTTTACTTACTGATAGAAGTAAGAACTTTACACTACTTTATATTAGAAATGGCAACAGCGGAGGATGAATGTCCCATAACAAGAAAATTGAAAAAAAGTAGAGGCTTATTGACTACGGTGTTGGCACGGACTACAAAGGCGGTTCACGCGCAAATTTTCAGGACTTATGCAGATTCCAAATATAGATCAGCAGGTACCAGAAGGTAAGAAAAGTTTATTTTGCCTAATAAGACGAAACAAAACGGCAGATAATGTCTTAGTTTATACACACACCGTAATAATACTTGTATGTTTAATGCACCGACAAACCAAAAAATGTTTAAATGCGCCGACAATCCATCAAGCAGTGCAGCTTCCTAGCTTACCAAAGTCGTACTAAAACATTTTTTATACATTTTTGAGTGCTGTGTGTACTGTTCTTTATTTTCAATGGAACATATAAAATTCAGGTGTTGTTTACTTGAGTCATATTGCCATCATAGTGCAGTCTAAACATATCTCTTACATTTGACTGAAATCTACTAGTGACACTTATCATTACACCATATACCATATAAAATTGCGTCAATGTCGGTAAGCACAACCACAATTATTCCGTACATTAGGCGCACCGGGTTATAAGGCACGCTGTCGAGTTTTGAGCGAAAAAAAGGATTTTGAGTCTGGAAAATACTGTACTTAGTAACTGGTGAGTAACGTTACTAAACACACCCAGAGGAAAAAGTAAAACACAAACAAACTGTCAGTGGCAAGCCTGACAATTGTTATGGTTGTATATTACAATCAAGGTTGTGTGACCAGGCTGCCACCACTTGCCCTGAAAGACGACCTTAACAGGGATTAGTCTATCACCTCACCTCAGACAGCACACTTTGTGAGGCCAACATGAGTCAGCCACACACAACTATGCCCTACTTTGAGCGCAAAGCAAGAATGTTGGGAGGGAGCGGGTCTGCTGTGGTTACCATGTTGACTGGACTTGACTTTCCATCGCAAAGACATAATACTCACAGTAGCTTGTTAAAGTTGCATCGCCCAATCTTGTCTTTCGGCGTCTTTAGCAAGATTTATTTGGCTCAGTTATCACCCTTCCATTGATTTGGACTTGGGATGGGTGCTGGCTGGGAGTCAAACCTGCGGTGGCAGCATGAAAGGCAGCACTGTGTTCCACGACACTGCCTGTGCCAAGAATGAAAATGACAACACGTGAAAATGTAAAATGACGTTGCATATTTCGTAGGAGTGCACGAAATACATATAGAGTACAGGCCAAGAGTTTGGACACACCTTCTCATTCAATGTGTTTTCTTTATTTTCATGAGATTGTAGATTGTCCCTGAAGGCATCACAACTAGGAATGAGCACATGTGGAGTTATGTACTTAACAAAAAAAGCTGAATCAACCAATCAATCAATGTTTATTTATATAGCCCTAAATCACAAGTGTCTCAAAGGGCTGCACAAGCCACAACGACATCCTCGGCTCAGAGCCCACATAAGGGCAAGGAAAAACTCACAACCCAGTGGGATGTCAATATGAATGACTATGAGAAACCTTGGAGAGGACCGCAGATGTGGGTGACCCCCTGCCCCCTCTAGGGGAGACCGGATGCAATGGACGTCGAATGGGTCTAACATAATATTATGAAAGTCCAGTCCATAGTGGATCCAACATAATAGGGAGAGTCCAGTCCATAGTGGATCTAACATAATAGTGAGAGTCCAGTCCATAGTGGATCTAACGTAATAGTGAGAGTCCAGTCCATAGTGGATCTAACGTAATAGTGAGAGTCCAGTCCATAGTGGGGCCAGCAGGAGACCATCCTGAGCGGAGACGGGTCAGCAGCACAGAGATGTCCCCAACCGATGCACAGGCGAGCAGTCCATCCCAGGTCCAGACTCCGGACAGCCAGCACTTCATCCATGGCCACCGGACCTGTGCCCCCCCCTTCCACAAGGGAGAGGGGGTCAGAGGAGAAAAGAAAAGAAACGGCAGATCAACTGGTCTAAAAAGGGGGTCTATTTAAAGGCCAGAGTATACAAATGAGTTTTAAGATGGGACTTAAATGCTTCTACTGAGTTAGCATCTCTATTGAAAACATGTTTTATATTCTAGTTTCTTCAAAGTAGCCACCCTTTGCTCTGATTACTGTTTCGCACACTCTTGGCGTTCTCTCCATGAGCTTCAAGAGGTAGTCACCTGAAAGGGTTTTCACTTCACAGGTGTGCTTGAAGCTCATGGAGAGAATGCCAAGAGTGTGCAAAGCAGTAATCAGAGCACAGGGTGGCTATTTTGAAGAAACTAGAATAGAAAACATGTTTTCAGTTATTTTTTGTTAAGTACATAACCACATGTGTTCATTCATAGTTTTTATGCCTTCAGTGACAATTTACAATGTAAATAGTCATGAAAATCAAGAAAACACATTGGAATGAGAAGGTGTCCAAACTTTTGGCCTGTATTGTGTGTATATTTTTAAGACAATATTGATACAGATAACTTTGTCCTTAAAACTGAAACCGATACTAATCACTTATTTAGGTCTATTATTTTTTAAATTTAGATTTAACCCTTGTTTTGGACAGTTTTTTGTGCAGCATATGCCTCTTATTTGGCTTTCAAAACAATGTCAGAATGATGCTGTCACTACAGGAGGCTGGCTAGGTTTGATGTGTTGAAGTCTGATGTATTTTTTTGTTTGCGGAACATTTCCCGTAAGTCTTAAACTAAAGAAAGTATTTAAATGGTTGAAATCTGCGTTATTACGGTAAACTACGTAGCAGCAGCTCAGACGAGGAACACAGCAGAGTGGGCGGGGTCTGTTTCCAGAGCAGCCAGCCCCAAACGCATGTGTCAGGATCTGATGCGGAAGCAAATTTTTAGAACTCATTCCTGCATAAAAGTGATAATATATCATATTGTAGGTGTTTGTTACCCTTTGCGTTCATATTTTGTTACATTTTCTTGTGTTTTGCTTGATCGTAAAAGATGTCTATGGAGGAGCTGGTCTGAGAAGTAAAAGAGGAGCAATGTTTATGTGTTAATATTCAGTGTTTTATTGTTCATAGTTAATATTGTAAATCCCACTTTCATTATTTTAATGTACATTTTGGGTGTCCCCTTCAGTAAAAAACTGTAAATTTCCATTCCGTTTTTCTGAGGTGGTCTGTCATAACTTTTTTAGAAGTCTATCAGACGTTATGACTTTTGGTATTATTGTTCCTGAAAAGAAGGGACTCAAACACACATACTGTACAGCAGATTTTTACAGCTAAATGTGTATATATCGTTTACACACACATACACATTGGCCCCCCAGACATTTTTCTCTCAATGTGGCCCCCCGAGACAAAATATTTGCCCAGCTCTGTCATAGACTAAGGTTTGTCCCATGGTGGTAACATGATTAATGTCATACCCCCCCCCCCCCTCTTCTCCCACTTGATTCTGTGTTAAGACTTAAACTCTGTCGTCATCTTCAGCATGAAGAGGAACACATCTTGAAGATGTCTCTTGGTTCACGTCATGTTCTTGCTCACCATAGTTACATTGTGTACATGAGGTCATGGCCGAGGAAATGAAACCCCCTGACTTCAGGCCGGAACCAGAAGTTTTTTTCTCCGCCTTAAAGTAAAAATTCTCAGCTGCTGTATTTGTCGGATCCAGAAAAGCCTTCCGCATGATCCACTGGCACCTCCTTTGGCTTTGTTCTAGTATCTGGAAAAAGTGAATAATGAATGATTCAGCTATGATTCATGCGAGCGCCTTGGTTGTTGCTTTGTGACTGGGTAACCCACTTCTTTGTTTCAAATCATCTGGAGGTCCCGACTCTCATAGGAGTCACTTCCTGCCTTCTTCCTCTCACAGAGGCTGTTTTGACTCTCATAAGTGCTGTCCTTTTGAAGACATATACCAACACTTCACCGCTATTATCCAATCTTGATTGTTTGCTCATGATTTTGCTTTTTGACTTCACACCATATATATATATATATATCTTGATTGGATTATCCAGAGAATAGTGCTCGATACCGTGGTAGAGCGCAATATGTATGTGTGGGAAAAATCACAAGACTACTTCGTCTCTACAGAAGTGTTTCATGAGGGGTTCCCTCAATCATCAGGAGATTTTAATGGAAGCATTCACATACAATGGTTTATATATCAACCAACATCAGCCACAAGTTCCTCACTCGGATCGACAAACACTTCCCCAAAGGCTACACCCTAAGAAAAATATTCAACAAGAACAACATTAAATTGAGCTACAGCTGTATGAATAACATACAACAAATCATTTCAAACCACAACAAAGCAATTGCAAAAGGACTGCCCACCCCCAGACTAAACAACTCTGAAACCAATAAGGAATGTAACTGTCGCAAGAAACCTTACAGACATCAGTCGTTTACCAAGCAAAGGTAACACGCAAGGACATTAACTCATCCGACACGTACGTAGGATTAACCGAAGGAGCGTTAAAAACAAGATGGAATAATCACAAGGCCTCCTTTAGAAACCAGACTTTGCAGAATTCTACAGAACTCAGCATCAGCAAAAACATTTGGAACCTCAAAGACAATAATGTTGAATATTCAATAACATGGCAAATTCTTGCATCCAGCACACCTTACAACAGTGGTAATAAAAGATGCAACCTATGCTTAAAAGAGAAACTGTTTATTATATATCATCCAGATCTAGCATCCCTCAACAAGCGCAGTGAAATCATTTCAACATGCCGCCACAGACGGAAACACCTCCTAGGTAACACATGAGCCAATCACCACACCCTACGCCTGCCTGTACCCACCCACTCTGTGCCCTATACAAACCATTGTATGTGAATGCTTCCATTAAAATCTCCTGATGATTGAGGGAACCCCTCATGAAACAGTTCTGTAGAGACGAAGTAGTCTTGTGATTTTCCCCACACCTACATATATATATATATATATATATATATATATATATATATATATATATATATATGTCTTGATTGGATTATCCAGAGAATAGTGCTCGATACCGTGGTAGAGCGGAATATGTAGGTGTGGGAAATATGACAAGACTACTTCGTCTCTACAGAACTGTTTCATGAGGGGTTCCCTAAATCTCCTGATGATTGAGGGAACCCCTTATGAAACAGTTCTGTAGGGACGAAGTAGTCTTGTAATTTTTCCCACACCTACATATATATGTATGTGTATATATATATATATATATATTTACTGTAAATATATATGTATATATATATGTGTGTGTGTGTATATATATATTTATATATAATGTATATGTATAAAAGATTAAGCATTTTATCAATGCATATTATTTGCAGGCTTTCGCAGGCCGCATTGTAACACCGACGTGTGCAAGAAGCTGTGACATAAATGAAGATTTTTAAAATGTTCTTTTATTAATCAGTCAAATTAAATAATACACAACAACACAATAATGATACAATTCCCGTTCCAAAACCAAACCCTACCCAGCAACATTCAGAATAGCAATCAACAGAGCAATTGAGAGGATACACAAAAACATCCAAAAGTAGTCAAACAAAAATGAATAATATCAACTACAGTACCACTCCATCCATCCATTTTCTACCGCTTATTCCCTTTCGGGGTTGCGGGGGGCACTGGCGCCTATCTCAGCTACAATCGGGCGGAAGGCGGGGTACACCCTGGACAAGTCGCCACCTCATCGCAGTACAGTACCACTATTATTAAGAATTCCAGCATAAGAGTGATTAGAAATCCCTCATTTACATTATTGTCACGACCATTTATAAAAAATAAAATAAAAAAACAGCTTTTCTATAAAATGCTAATGGTCAACATTAAAACTACACAGTTAACATGTGTGCATTAAAAAGAAAAGAAGAAAAATCTCACAAATCCCGGCACCAACACACCACTGCTCTCATGTACGCTCTATTGCAGCGGCAATGTCAAAACTATGTCCATGAATTGGCTGCGAGGCACTCCTTGCGTCCTATATTGGATTTATTTTTATAATGTTAGACTCATTACACAAATAATTGTGTCAGAGTTAGTTAGTGACGAACCCCAAGATGCAGAGAAGGAGGCAGGTTTTGAATGAGAAAACATGATTTAATATAAATACTAAAACAAGAACAAACAAAAGGGGTACAACAAAAAGGGCGCACGAGGCAGATAACCAACTAAGAGAGCTAACATGGGAGCTAGAAAACAAAAGGAACTTAGCATGGATGCTAGCAAAAACAAAAAGGGGCCTAGCGTGGAAGCTAGCGGGTAGCGAGCAAGAAAATAGAAGTTGACTTGTAATATGTAAACAAACTGGAAGCAGGGAACAAAAAACAGTTAGCTACAATCATCTAAGAAATATAGCTTACCGCTACGCTGCAAAGACACGACACGGTACGACACGACAGGAGCGATAATGCATGACAGAAGCGACATGCAATACGTGACAATAATCCAGCACTGACTGGAGGAACAAAGCAGGTACAAATAAGAGCGGGCTGATTGACACCCGGTGTGGCCAGGTGCCAATCAGCCGCAGTTGAGGGGAAACAGTGCCCAGAGAGAAACACAGGAAACAGACAAAATAAGAGCGCTGACAGGAAACACTAAACACACAGAGAGGAAACAAAGACAAATGCAGAGGAATAAACTAAAACATAGACAAAGTGGAGTACCCACCTGGGGATAGGTTGATTGGCAACACTAAATGGTCCCTAGTGTGTGAATGTTGTCTATCTGTGTTGGCCCTGCGATGAGGTGCCGACTTGTCCAGGGTGTACCCCGCCTTCCGCCCGATTGTAGCTGAGATAGGCGCCAGGGCCCCCCGCGACCCCAAAAGGGAATAAGCGGTAGAAAATGGATGGATGGATGGATGGACAAACTGTTAGGGGCAAGCCTGACAAATTGAAGCAACTGAATTTAAATCGAAGCTTTTCTCTAATCGAATTCATCAATTTCACAGATTATCACAAAATGTTGTTGCCGACATATATCATGACACAGCGCACAGAACCATTGAAACAAGCCATAGAGCAGACCTGTGCAAAATAAGACCCGGGGACCACATGCGGCCCATTAAGCTTTACAGTCTGGCCCGCCAGACATTCCCAACTATTATTTTTTTAGATCTTTAACATGGAAACTGTAGCATCCATTATGATGTTTTCAAATGAGCGTAAGTCTTGAACCATACCAAGTATTTCAATGCTTGGAATCTGCACTATTGCATGATATAATAGTTGCTACAGTAATGTTATTTGGGAGCGTTTTCACGGCATGTTAACTGAGTGCCAGCCTTAAATTCGGGTGCCAGGGACACACGCGGAAGAAGATTTTTACAACAAAGTTCTAAAGCTTATTGATATAGCAGATGTATCAGATTGTAGGTGGGTTATTTTTTTAAGATGTATCAGATTTTAGGTGGGTTATTTTTTTAAGATGTATCAGATTGTAGGTGGGTTATTTTTTTACTCTTGGCGTTCATATTTTGTTGTTTGTTGCATTTTTGTTGCGTTTTGCTTGATTGTCAAATATGTGGATGGAGAGGGGGCGTGACGTTCATATGTTGTCAATATTCAGTGTTTTATCCTTCATAGTTAAAATCCCACATTCTTTATTTTCATGTACATTCTGGGTGTCTCATTCATTTTTTTCAGGTGGTCTGTCATAACGTTTTTAGCATCCAATCAGACATTATTGTGAGGTTTTGTATTAGAGTTCCTAAAAATCACATGTACCGGCCCCCAGACACATTTTTTTTCTCAAAATTTGGCCCCCCAAGTCAAAATAATTGCCCAGGCCTGCTGTAGAGTGTTTGTAAACAACCAGAACATTGAACATTTTGTTTTGTCCTGACTTTTTTTTTTTTTTCACTTGTCCTAGGACTATGAAAAAATAAACCTAAATCAAATTCACTCATACTAGACAGATGAAGGATGACAAACTGTGAAGCATTTTAGCCTGCGCCATAGGATGTGGGCGGGCCATCTAGACAAAGCTTTGATGTTCAATCCAACACTTTGCCCCGAAGAATGAACATCGCTCCACAAGATCAGCTCTTAATCATAAAGATGACATCCTGAAGCCATGTATGGCTCACTTCCTGAATAAGTGGCACCAGGGTCAACAGGAAATGAACAAAAAAAAGTTGACTTACTTGGGTGAACGGCGAGTCGCGTGGGGAGGCAAGGGTCAGAGCTTTGATTATTATTATCGGGATTAGACTCTTCATTTAAAAAAAGATAAGACACGCCTCCCCATTTAAGATAAACCTCAGATTAGATTGTATTCAACGTCGATAGGGTTGGAGAACATATGGTTGAGTTGGAACTTATGACGTGACATCTTTACACACTGATATCACCCCAATGTCCACACATATTCCTAAAATCTTTAGCTTTCTTTTTTGTATGTGGATGGTGTACTTCTTTGAATAGACTTCATAAAAATTGCGAGTGGTAGAATGACCTGACCTCTGGCCTGAGATACAGCAAACATGTTGTGTTTAACATTTATTAGAACCTCAATTTATGAGCTTAATTTAACGGTGACAAAGCTCTTGCCTCAAAACACAATCTAAAATCTCCCGTTTGTAGTAAATTGAAATAATTTTTCAATTGGTTCTTGGTCACCCAAAAACAGCACAATTTTAATATGTAACATGTGTTTTTAAAAGGAAATCAAAATAAATAGCGTATAAAACAATACAATAGGATATAGTACTCACAACTATCAATCAATGTCGAGTAAGAAGAAGTAAGCTTGCAAGTTCCAAAATGACTGGAAAAAATAATTTCAGTTCATCCAGGACAGCTCGAAGTGGAAGAGGTATGCTGCCTGCAAATTATCTAGATCAGACTTCTCCATATATATATATATATATATATATATATGTATATATATATATATATATACATACATAATATAGCCCTGCGATGAGGTGGCGACTTGTCCAGGGTGTACACCACCTTCCGCCTGATTGTAGCTGAGATTGGCACCAGCGCCCCCCGCGACCCCAAAGGGAATAAGCGGTAGGATATGGATGGATGGATGTGTGTGTGTGTATATATATATATATATATATATATATATATATATATATATATATATACATTGATTGGCAACACTAAATGGTCCCTAGTGTGTGAATGTTGTCTGTCTATCTGTGTTGGCCCTGCGATGAGGGGAGACTTGTCCAGGGTGTACGCCGCCTTCCGCCCGATTGTAGCTGAGATAGGCACCAGCGCCCCCCGCGACTCCAAAGCGAATAAGCGGTAGAAATGGATGGATGGATATATATACATATATACTGTACATACACATGTACAGTATATATGTGTTTATGTATATATATATATATATACACACTTGAAAATATGTACATCCCCGCTGCCCCGCCCCCGCCCACAACTCCCGAATTCGGAGGTCTCAAGGTTGGCAAGTAAGACTCAGTCACGTGTTTTTGATGATTTCTTTCTTTAATTCAATGAATATCATCCACTTCTTCTCATTATTGTCTTTGACACTCACTTTCTTCCTTCCCAAGACCAGATGTTTTGAGCGGCTCTTACGAAGTTTACTGGGACATTTTTTTTTTAATGCCGACTAATGGCAGGAATGCTTGTAACTTGAATTTTTGTTTGCAACTTAAAAGAAAACAATTAGCCAAGCGGCAAAATACTCTTACGTTGGGGCACTCTTATGTTGAGGTACCACTGTAGTTTTTTTAATATTGAATTGGATATCATTTGAAATGAATAGTTCTTAGTTGATGATAAAACAATCTCTGAATATTTTAATATCAGTTGTTAGTTTATTACATACTTGCCAACCTTGAAACTTCCGATTTCGGGAGGTGGGAGGTGTGGTCGGGGGTGGGGCAGAGGCGTGGTTTGGGGGCGTGGTTGGGGCGGGAGGCGTGGTTAAGAGGAGAGTTTATTTACAGCCAATATTTTTATATCGGCTGTAATTAATATATATATATTAATGTATGTGTATATATATATATATATATATATATATATATATATATATATATATATATACATATGTACATATATGTATATATATATATAAATGTACATATGTACATATATATATATATATATATATATATATATATATATATATATATATATATATGTATATGTATGAAATACTTAACTTTCAGTGAAATCTAGCTATATATAATTATTTTATTATATATATAAATAAAAGAAATAGTTAAATTTCAGACGGCACCTATCAAATACACAGTAATAAAAACACAGTTGTTCTACTAACTGTACTGTGCTTGCTGGGTACTAAAAAAACAACAACACTTACCTTTCACTATTTGAGTAACGTCACTTCCGAGTTTCCAGAAGATGGCGCCAGTATGTGCTTCTCCCTGCCGTCTCTCGCTGTCAGCTCTGTTCGTTATTGTGTTGTTTGCGTCTATTTTCGACGTCCCAGTCAGCTTTTTCACCTGGCCGGATGCCGGCCTTCCTTTCCCGCCTCGTGGCTCCTCTCCCCCGCCACCTGTGGGCTGTGTGTCGGGCCCCACCTGGATTAGCTGCGCCCTGGGACGTGCTGGCCCCAGCCAGGTTCGGTCTTGTGAACGCAAGAACTTTGACAAACAAAAATTTTCACTTCCTGCGGGCGGCGGACTTGAGTTCCTGTGTGTGACGGAAACATGGCTGAGAGCCGGTGAGTCCGCTCCTCTTAATGAACTTCTGCCTCCGGAGTGTTCTTACTTTAATTCTCTGCGGTCGTCCGGTCGAAAAGGAAGAGGATTAGCAGTCGTTTTTAAAAATGACTTTAAATGCCATCAGGTCCGCCTGCAATCCTCCTTTTCAAGATTCGAACTGTGCATGTTTGAGCTGGAGGGGGCGTGGCCTCCAGCTCCAGCTGAATTTCGGGAGATTTTCCGGAGAAAATTTCTTCCGGGAGGTTTGCGGGAGAGGCGCTGAATTTCGGGAGTCTCCCGGAAAAACCGGGAAGGTTGGGAAGTATGGTTTATTAGCTTGCCTTTCATGTCTCCGTGATGGAGTCTTTAAAAGTAGCAGCTTGGCACAGAAACAGCTGTGTGATTGTGTTTCTTCATCTGTGACAGTGATTAGTCACTCTTCACATTTTTCTTGCCTGTCGTTGTCACCTGACATATATTCCAAACACAGCTGTTGGTCCGGTGAACTCTCACGCCACATACACGACAATCTGCAAGGGTTCAAAGGTTCCTGCAGCATTTTACTGCCCGTCCATGCGGCCTCCAAATTAGTGTTCACAACTATTTGTTTGTTTGTTTTCCATCATGCATACTTGATCTGGAACTCGCTGACCTTCTACTCAGCTCTATTGTTCTTTGTCACAGGCGGCAACTCGGGAGAAATGCACTAATTGAGAGCAAACCTAATATTCGGGGAATGTCACACACTCGACTCCCCCCCTGACACTGGGACTGGACATGTTGTTGCTCACGACAACTCAGGAATGTTCTTCCTCTCCTTTTCCCCCTGGGCGTGGACACTTTGTCGCCTGTAAGCATTTCCGTGTAGGGCAGCACTCAAACACATCCTGTTGGGTTAAATGTACACTTTGCCTTGTAATATCCCTACTCTGTGTTTCTGATACATCCAAAAAACAGAATACAATGATTTGCAAATCCTTTTCAACCTATATTCAATTGAATAGACTGCAAAGACAAGATATTTATTGTTCAAACTGGTAAGCTTTGTTATTTTTTTCAAATGTTAGCTCATTTGCAGTTTGATGCCTGCAACATGGTTCAAAAAAGCTGGGGCAAGTGGCAAAAAAGACTTGAGAAAGTTGAGGAATGCTCTTCAAACACTTATTTGGAACATCCCACAGGTGGACAGGCTAATTAGGAACAGGTGGGTGCCGTGATTGGGTATAAAAGAAGCTTCCATGAAATGCTCAGTCATTCACAAACGAGGATGGGGCGAGGGTCGCCACTTTGTGAACAAATGCGTGAGCAAATCAGTTAAAGAACAACATTTCTCAACCATCCATTGCAAGGCATTTAGGGATTTCACCGTCTTCGGTTTGTAACATCATCAAAAGGTTCAGAGAATCTGGAGATATCACTGCACGTAAGCGGCAAGGCCCGTGAACTGCATCAAACACTTCAGAATACCACTGTCAGTAACTACATTTTGTTGCTTCATCTGTGAGTGCAAGTTAAAACTCTACTGTGCAAAGCAAAAGCCATATATCAACAACACCCAGAAACGCCGCCGGGTTTGCCAGGCCTAAACTCATCTATTATGGACACGATGCAAAGTGGAAAAGTGTTCTGTGGTCTGACAAGTCCACATTTTAACTTGTTTTTGGAAACTGTGGACGTTGTTTCCTCCGGACCCATCTGTCCATCCATTTTTCTACCGCTTATTCCCTTCGGAGGTTTCGGGGGGCGCTGGAGCCTATCTCACCTTGGGACCAAAGAGGAAAATAATGCATTAATGCTAAAAAAGGTACATACAGGTTATGGAGCAACATATGATGCCATCCAAGCAAGGTCTTTTTCATGGACGCCCCTGCTTATTTCAGCAAGACAATGCCAAGCCACATTCTGCACATGTTACCACAGCGCGGCTTCGTAGTAATAGAGTGCGGGTACTAGACTGGCCTGCCTGTAGTCCAGACCTGTCTCCCATTGAAAAATGTGCATGAAGAAGCGTCAAATACCTCAATGGAGACGCCGGACTGTTGAACAACTTAAGCTGTACATCAAGCAAGAATGGGGAAATAATTCCACTTGAAAAGCTTCAAAAGTTGGTCTCTTTAGTTCCCAAACGTTTACTGAGTGTTGTTAAAAGGAAAGGCCATGTGACACAGTGGTAAAAATGCCCCTGTGACAACTTTTTTGCAATGTGTTGCTGCCATTAAATTCAAAGTTAATGATTATTTGCAAAAAAAAGTTTGAACTTCAAAATATCTTGTCTTTGCAGTCTATTCAATTGAATATAAGTTGAAAAGGATTTGCAAATCATTGTATTCTGTTTTTATTTACATGCCAACTTCGCTGGTTTTGGGTTTTGTAACATTACACTAGAGATATCCACCAAAGAGCCAGCGTCTTCTGCAATGGACATTTGTGTTTTGCATAATGGTAATTTATCCAAAATGTGGAACTCACAACAAAATTAATTTGACCAAAAAAACAAATGTATATTGGAGAGGACACTGGTTTTCCGAGACTACTTGATCCTAGATGATGATGTGGCTGAGTGCATGCCATGTAGACACATCCACGGGACATATACAGTGTTTGTTGGATGCATGTGTGGAAGTAGAGTTGTGGATGCCAGAAATTCCTTAGGTGGCCTGACCCAGATCTAACAACATGCGCCACTCATGCCCAAAACTCGACATAAAGTCTGACCTCTTTTACTCAGCATAAGGAAGAGAAAGATGTTAATCAAACTGAAAGTTACATTTTTTGCAGCACAACTTTAAAACCTCTACTATCTCCAATATAAGCGCTCCAATAAAAACAGCAAGTTTCCTTGTGCAAAGCTTGACAGCAAACATGCTAGGCTCATGGCTACTAGGAACTAGCAGCTACACAACAACTACGCACACGATAGCATGCAAGCTTGTCATACCTAATGAGCGTCCTTAAAGGGGAACATTATCACAATTTCAAAAGGGTTAAAAACAATAAAAATCAGTTCCCAGTGGCTTGTTGTAATTTTTGAAGTTTTTTTCAAAATTTTACCGGTCCCGGAATATCCCTAAATAAAGCTTTAAAGTGCTTGATTTTCGCTATTTGCGATGCGACTGTCCATTTCCCTGTGACGTCATACAGTGCTGCCAATACAAACAACATGGCGGTTACCACAGCAAGATATAGCGACATTAGCTCGGATTCAGACTCGGATTTCAGCGGCTTAAGCGATTCAACAGATTACGCATGAATTGAAACAGATGGTCGGAGTATGGAGGCAGATAGTGAAAACGAAATTGAAGAAGAAACTGAAGCTATTGAGCGAATAGCTATTGACGCTATTCGGCTATAGCGTGGGTGTACCTAATGAAGTGGCCCATAGCATGGCTGCCTTATTAGCATCGCCGGTAAAATGTCCGGACCAAACGATCC
This sequence comes from Nerophis ophidion, assembly GCF_033978795.1. Taxonomy (NCBI): domain Eukaryota; kingdom Metazoa; phylum Chordata; class Actinopteri; order Syngnathiformes; family Syngnathidae; genus Nerophis; species Nerophis ophidion. The sequence continues at coordinate 793,318 of NC_084631.1, read as the reverse complement.
GGACTTTTGCATCTTGTGACACTGGAGCAACTTAAATCCGTCGATTGGTAAGTGTTTGTTTTGCATTAAATGTGGGTATCTAGTTTCAAATGTACATACAGCTAGCGTAAATAGCATGTTAGCATCGATTAGCTGGCAGTCATGCTGCGACCAAATATGTCTGATTAGCACATAAGTCAACAACATCAACAAAACTCCCCTTTGTGATTTGGTTGACTTAATGGTTGCAAATGCATCTGCAGGTTATCCATACATCTCTGTGCCATGTCTGTCTTAGCATCGCCGGTCAAATGTGGAGACACTCTGGTACATTCAATGGGGGTCTGGCGGCAGATTTCTTGCCAGTGGTGCAACTTGAATCCCTCCCTGTTAGTGTTGTTACACCCTCCGACAACACACCCACCAGGCATGATGTCTCAAAGGTTCCAAAAAATAGTGGAAAAAACGGAAAATAACAGAGCTGAGACCCGGTGTTTGTAATGTGAAAATGAAAATGGCGGGTGTGTTACCTCGGTGACGTCACCTTCTGACGTCATCGCTACAAGACTGATAAACAGATAGGCGTTTAATTTGCCAAAATTCACCCATTTAGAGTTCGGAAATCGGTTAAAAAAATACACGGTCTTTTTTCTGCACCATCAAGGTATATATTGACGCTTACATAGGTTTGCTGATAATGTTCCCCTTTAATTGCACAATGTTACAATCTAAACCAGGGGTCTCAAACTCATTTGGACGAAAATCTGTGCACATTCGGGCCGGACTATTAAAATCGTGGCATTAAAACTAAAAAAAAACAAAGACAACTTCAGATTGTTTTCTTTGTCTTGCTTTGACCACATTTTTAAAATGATGATAGAGAAAAAAATACCGGCAGAGGTAAAGTTTAGATCCAAAAAGTAAAGAAGAAAGTGAATTAATGTTTATAACTAAATACATTTACATATGCATTTTTTTTTTAATGAATTATGTAACATTTATGACAACCTTTTTCCAAAACACAATATAGAATGTGAGATATAACAGGATAATGCATTCATTTCTCGTTTGTTTTCAAAACGTTTAGAAAAAAGTGGAACCCCAAAAATTTACGATAGGACCCCATTTTTATGACTTGATGGGGTCCCCATTTTGAAAAATCCTAGTGCCGATACTGAGCAGGTTTACTTTCGCAAAGCTTGACAGCAAAATTAAGTGAAGTGAGGTGGCGACTTGTCCAGGGCGTACCCCGCCTTCCGCCCGATGGTAGCTGAGATAGGCACCAGCGCTCTCCGCGACCCCAAAAGGGAATAAGCGGTAGAAAAATGGATGGATGGATGGCATTTACAAAAGGTAAATATGGTAGGCGCATCGCTACTAGGAGCTACCAGCTACACAACAGCTAAGCACACTATAGCACGCAAGCTTCATCCATCCAGCCATCCATCT
>NC_084631.1:756890-786890 GCF_033978795.1 Nerophis ophidion | reverse complement strand
GCCATTTGTGAGTGCTCGCTCTGGTCCAAAGACATGCTCACTCTCTATCTGCCCATTGTTGGCTCTCTGCACAGGACAGTTAGTCTCCAGCCTCTCACCGTGCATCACTCTGTCTCGCCACTCTTTTTTTGTTATCCAACTGGACTTTTTTTCACTCTTTCATTGTCCTCCAGCCTCAGCAATTATCTTTCCAGGTGTATTTGTACAGCAGACCTGGGCAAATTAAGGCCTAGGCCCCGCATGCGGCCCGTTAAGTTATTTTAGATTTTTAAGATAGAAACTGCCGTTATGATGTGCAGTGAGGTTTTCAAATGACCGTAAGTCTTGAACTATACAAAGTATTTCAATGGTTGGAATCTGCGCTTCTGCCTGATATTCAAATTACTATGCTAATCTAATTAGTTACTACGGTAATCTAATTAGTTACTACGGTAATCTAATTACAGTATTTCCTTGAATTGCCGCCGGGGCGCTAATTAATTTAAAACCTCTTCTCACTCCGACGCTTACCAAAGGCATGCGGTAAATTTAGGCCTGCGCTATAAATTTGAGTGTGATGTAAGGATACCATCATGAAAAGCACATTTAATTAAATAAAAAAAAAACGTTATTATGGTCTTACCTTTACTTATAAATGAAGTCCATGCGCAGCTCCTTCTGATCAAAAGCATCGATAACTTGTTTATAGAAGTCTTCCTTATCTTTCTTCAGTTTTAAAAGTCTCTGTCTCGACGGAGATTTTCACCTCCTACTTCGATTGAAAGTCCAGTTTAGAAAACAGTTTTATTTTAGATATGTAATCCTCCATGTTAAAAGTGCAAGCGAGAGGAAAAAATAAAGGATCGCTGCTCACTCTTGCTGCTTGTTGTCACTTCTTCTGCAGCCGAGTAGTCGCAAGAAGGATCACTAGCGCCCTCTACCACCAGGAGGCGGGAGTCATTTAATGACTCATATTTGACACACGCAGCTATGGTATACTAATAAAACATAGCTGCTTGTTGTTCCTTTTTAGCATATTCAATAGCTTGGACCTTAAATCCTACTGAATAGCTCTTAATCTTCTTCTCTTTATGCGATTTCAAATGATTGAAATCAGCCTCCTCCATTTTGAAAATGATGACAGGTGAAGTGTCACTCGTGACGTGACGAGTTTGACCCGGCGGAAATTCTAGACATATGCTAATTATTTGGCGAAACGAGTTTGACCCGGCGGAAATTCTAGACATGCGCTAATAAAAATAATATTTTGCGAAACGAGTTTGACCCGGCAGTAATTCTAGGCAGGTGCATACTATATACCCGGCGGTATTTCAAGGAAATACGGTAGTTACTATGGTAATGTAAGTCACAGCAGCTCAGACGAGGCCCCAAGCTGTGTGGGTGGGGAGTATTCCCACAGAGTGTTTTCAGCCTGAAATGCGGGTGTCAGGGACAAAACTGGAAAGAGTTTTTTACAACAAAGCTTAGTGGCCTCATGGTTTGATCGTCCGCCCTAAGATTGTTAGGTTGTGAGTTCAAACCCCGGCCGAGTCATACCAGTCATATAAAATAAGGGCCCATTACCTCCCTGCTTGGCACTCAACATCAAGAGTTGGAATTGGGGGTTAATCACCAAAATGATTCCCGGGCGTGGCCCACTGCCACTGCCCACTGCTCCCCTCTTTACCCTTTGCGTTGATATTTCACTGTTTGTTGCAACTAACCAGTGCCTCCATGGAAATACCCCCCTCAAAGAACTACTCACCCCCAAATCCTCCACACGACACCTCCGCTCCAAACAGGTTAACCTCCTCCAACCACCAAGGACAAAGCTACGAACTATGGGAGACCGGACTTTCTGCTCCGCTGCTCCCAGTCTGTGGAACGCTCTCCCTGACCACCTGAGGGCACCTCAGACTGTGGATACTTTTTAAAAAAAGGCTTAAAAACCCTTCTTTTAAAAAAAGCCTTTTTATAGATATATGCATACTAGTTCTCGCTGTTATATATTTTTATTATTATTTTATTTCATTTAAAAAAAAATTTTTTTTTAGTACACTGTAGCACTTTGAGGTTGTTTGCTCAATGTAAAGTGCTTTTTACAAATAAAATCTATTATTGTTATTATTATTTTTGTTGCGTTTCGCTTGATTGTAAAATATGTCGATGGAGAGGGGGTGTGACGTTCATATCTTGTCAATTTTCAGTGTTTTATCGTTCGTAGTTAAAATCCCACATTCTTTATTTTCACGTACATTCTGGGTGGGTTATTCAGTAAACAAAATGTAAAATTCCATTCCATTTTTTAAAGTTAAAGTACCAATGATTGTCACACTCATATTAGATTTGGCGAAATTATTCTCTGCATTCGACCCATCCCCCGATCACCCCCTGGGAGGTGAGGGGAGCAGTGAGCAGCAGCGGTGCCGCGCCCGGGAATCATTTTTGGTGATTTAACCCCCAATTCCAACCCTTGATGCTGAGTGCCAAGCAGGGAGGTAATGGGTCCTGTTTTTTATAGTCTTTGGTATGAACTCACAACCTACCGATCTCAGGGAGGACACTCTAACCACGAGGCCACTGAGTAGGTTGAGGCGGTCTGTCATCACGTTTTCAGCATTCAATTAGACATTATTCTGACATTATTCTGAGGTTTTGTATTAGTGTTCCTACAACTCTTACATACCAGTCCTCGGACACATTCTACATTTGACCCCCTGAGTCAAAATATTTGCCCAGGTCTGTTGTAAGGGATCGCTAATTCTTTTTCATTTCCTATCACAATGAGACACTGCGCAGTTTGTCACTCACATCCTCCAAACATGGCGGTCAGTGAGAGTATCAGCAGCTTTGACGACCTTAGCGAGAGGAGGGCTTTGGACAGGATGTGTTTCAAGGGGCCTCTTTTCAGAGGTCAAAGGTTGGGAAGTGTGACCCTAATGAGTGGATCTGAGTTAATCACGCTGTGTTTGAAAAAAATGTATAAGCACCAGAGTTAACAGCTGTTGCCGTGGGCAACCTACCGCTGTACTTTAGTGTTGTTATTAACTCTACAAGATGGCAGGTTTTGCATTTGAAGAATCAAGGGTGTATTTCAACCTATGTTGATAAGTACCGGCCATTTTTGGTGATTAATTATTTTAAATGCCGATCCCCACTAGCTGACACTATTAATTTTTAGCCCCCCCCCCCCCCCCCCCGCCCCGCCCCCCCCCCCCATGAGAAGCTAGCAGCCAATTATTCGTCTCTGAATAAAGTACTTCTGATTCTTATTCTATCAGCAGCACAAAATAAACTAGGGACAAATGGAAAAATAATACAATAAAAATGCCACACAAGCGTTTACTTTGTCAAGTAAGGCTTTTTGTCAATGATTCATCATCAGTTATCTGCAAAGTCATGATCTCATATTGACATAAAAATCCATGCATGCTAGTGTGTAAAACATTGCTGATTGGAGTGCTTCTCTGCTGTAAGCTTTCGGGAGCGGGGAGGGGAGTGCAATTTTTCTGTGTGTGTAAATGATGTGTGAAAGTGAGGTTAATGATTTCTAATGAGGCTGGAGTGTTGGCTATAATGAAGCTCCTGAAGGCGGCGCCTCAGCCTTGATAAAGAAAGAAAAACAGTCTGCACTTAAAAAACAAAACATATTCGACGCCCAGACGTGACCATCTTGGAAAATGTTTTTTTGAGCTCATTTGCCTTTCTTCTCCGCAGCTCTGCCCTTGCAAAGTGAGTGTCAGACCATCCACATTGGAGATAAGTCCCTGGGCAGCGTATTCCTCACCCCTGATGAATCCGCCATCACAGACCTCTCCCCCAAGACTGAGTCCTGCACCAAAGCAGAAACCCCCACTGAGACGGATGCCTCCTGCAAGACGGAGCCCAGCCCGTCAGGGCCTGGCACCGACAGCAGCCCTCCGCCCAAGAAAGGTGAGCTTTAGATCTGTTCAAGAAAACAACCTAAGTAGTAATTAGTCAACCAGGTTCATTAAACATTCATTTTGCCATCTGAATTAAAACTTACGTATCTGGATACAAAAATGGGTGTCTTCCATTGTGACTGCAAAATTATTAGGAGTGATTTCTCCAGGAACTTTTCCTTATGAAGTACAGGCCAAAAGGTAGGACACACCTTCTTATTCAATGTGTTTTCTTTATTTTCATGACTATTTACATTGTAGATTGTCACTGAAGGCATCACAACTATGAATGAACACATGTGGAGTTATGTACTTAACAAAAAAAGGTGAAATAACTGAAAACAGGTTTTATATTGTAGTTTCTTCAAAATTGCCACCCTTTGCTCTGATTACTGCTTTGCAAACTCTTGGCATTCTCTCCATGAGCTTCAAGCACCTGCGAAGTAAAAACCATTTCAGGTGACTTCCTCTTAAAGGGGAACATTATCAGCAGACCTATGTAAGCGTCAATATATATCTTGATGGTGCAGAAAAAAGACCATCTATTTTTTTAACCGATTTCCGAACTCTAAATGGGTGAATTTTGGCGAATTAAACGCCTTTCTGTTTATCACGCTGGAGGCGATGACGTCAGAATGTGACGTCACCGAGGTAACACACCCGCCGTTTTCATTTTCAACACATTATTTTCCGGTTTTTTGACTATTTTTTGGAACCTTGGAGACATCATGCCTGGTGGGTGGGTTGTCGGAGGGTGTAACAACACTAACAGGGAGGGATTCAAGTTGCATCACTGGCCCCAAGATGCCAAAGTGTCTGCCGCCAGACCCCCATTGAATGTACCAGAGTGTCTCCACATTTGACCGGCGATGCTAAGACAGACATGGCACAGAGATGTATGGATAACCTGCAAATGCATTTGCAACTATAAAGTCAACGAAATCACAAAGGTGAGTTTTGTTGATGTTGACTGCCAGCTAATCGATACTAACATGCTACGCTAATCGATGCTAACATGCTATTTACCGGCGGTGCTAAAGCAGACATGGCACAGAGATGTATGGATAACCTGTAGATGCATTTGCAGCTATATTACGTTTCCTTCCACCCGCATTTAATGCGAAACAAACACTTACCAATCGACAGATTTAAGTTGCTCCAGTGTCAAAAGATGCGAAAGTCCTGATCGTTTGGTCCGCACATTTTACCGGCGATGCTAACGCAGCTATTCGGCCATGCTATGGCTATGAATAGCGTCAATAGCTATTCGCTCAATAGCTTCAGTTTCTTCTTCAATACTTTCATACTCCAACCATCTGTTTCAATACATGCGTAATCTGTTGAATCGCTTAAGTCGCTGAAATCCGAGTTTGAATCCGAGCTAATGTCGCTATATCTTGCTGTGGTATTCCCATTGTTTGTTTACATTGGCAGCACTGTGTGACGTCACAGGGAAATGGATAGTGGTTTCGAAGATAGCGAAAATAAGGCACTTTAAAGCTTTATTTAGGGATATTCCGAGACCGGTAAAATTTTGAAAAAAACTTCAAAAAATAGAACAAGCCACTGGGTACTGATTTTTATTGTTTTTAACCCTTTTGAAATTGTGATAATGTTCCCCTTTAAAGCTCATTGAGAGAATGCCAAGAGTGTGCAAAGCAGTAATCAGAGCAAAAGGTGGCTATTTTGAAGGAACTAGAATATAAAACATGTTTTCAGTTATTTCACCTTTTTTTGTTTAAGTACATAACTCCACATGTGTTCATTCATAGTTGTGATGCCTTCAGGGACAATCTACAATGTAAATAGTCATGAAAATAAAGAAAACACATTGAATGAGAAGGTGTGTCCACATGCTTGGCCTGTACTGTATATCAGGCATAAAAGGATAAATATCATCAGTATCACCTTCCCAAGCCTGTTCTGCACTGTAAACTAACATGAAAAGATACTTTTCTGAAACACCATAATTATTTTCTTCCCATCCTAGCGTAACATAGTATTATAGCTCGCATGCCATCATTTTGCTCCTAACTGGTGGATGTATTCATGACCCTATGCAGTTTGAACAAATGCCAAATGCTCATTTGTGCCAAGGAGACATGGCGTGTGTGGTGTTTTATGGCGAGGGAGGGGTTGACGCATTAAGTGATTCCCCTATTGTTTTATAGCACCCATCCATGCCGCAGACCCAAAGTGGGGAGGGTTAACAAATCAAGTAGTGATGGAGATGAAGTGCAGTGTGAGACACTTTATGACTAAAAGACACACAAGTCATACTGTAAATCAAGCCTATTCTTCTGGCCGCCCATCAAAGCTTTTCTTTGGTCCGCCGGACATCACACAAATAGGCTTGGTCGTAAAACAGTTCAAAGAAGAGGTCCCTCTTGGGGAGTCAGGTCATGCTTCCTCTTCGCTTTGTAGTTCTTGGGTCAAGACGATATCTTTCTGTTGATTACAATACATGAAATAAAAAGAACACCTCCATGTTGCTTCCCATCCTGCACAGTGGAGTTTTACAAGCCCTCTGCCTATTAGGATTATAGACGGCTTTTGTCTTCTCGCCGGGAACTCATGGAAACACAACGTTTTGTGATAACTTGGATAAAATGATTCTGACACGAATGGATAGCCTATTTTCTTGTCTCCCACAGATTCAATGAACTCAGAGCAGCGGCAGAAGCTTGCCAAGCAGAGAAGAGAAGAACGAGCCAGATATATTGGTGAGACCTAAATATGAATGAGTGTTTAAATGATGCTGATGATGCGTGTAAAGTGGGCTCACTCCTTCTCCTGAATCCTAACCTCTTTGCGGATATCGTCCCTCTTCTGTCTATCTGCTGATGGTTATTGACATGTGTCCTTGTTGTTGTTGTTGTTGTTGTCTTCTTGCACGGCTTTCAGAACAGCAAACTCAGCTGCAAGGTAAGGTGCTTCACTAAAACCCTGAATCGTGCAATTCCTCAAATAACACGACTTGAAGTTATTTTTCCATCATTGCCGCATAAGATTGTCTTCATTAATTGGTTACGTGATTCTCTTTGATTTCATTGTTCTCTATTCCCTCCTCATGCATGTGTCCCATTCTGTTATCCATCCGTCATCATGGCTTTGGCTTAAATTCCACAGTAATCTATATGGTCACACTTTTTAATTAGTTCATTAGCCAATCAGTCACGACTGTGTTTGATCATTTAATCAAGGGGTGTCCAAACTATTTTCCACTGAGGGACGCTCACCAAAAAATAAAAGTATGCAGGGGGCACTTTGATATAATTTGTGCATTAAAGACAGTAAACCCAACAGGGATATTTGGATATAAATGTCCTCCAAAAAGCACACAACTTTGATCTTTTGTTGTATTTAAGTGAAATCATTTACAAAATGTCACGACGGGGTTTTCGCTTACTGCGGGGTCGTTCTCCCAGGAAGGCAAACGAACGACTCCGGACAGGACTTGCAGGTAGGGAACATGATTTAATTTTAAGAAACAATCAACGAGTTACAAAACAGAAAACAACCCGAAGGCAAGCGTGCCTATCGCATGCGGACGCTAAGGCAAAAACTTAGGGCATGAAACCTCACTAAACTGTGGCATGAACAAAAAAAATAGCATTGACTATGGCATAGAACAAACACTAAACTGTGGCATGAAACCAATAATGATGCCAGGCCGACAGACTGGCACTGGCAGGCTTAAATAATGTCTCTTGATTGGAAACAGGTGCGCGTCCCGAACACCAGAGGCAGGTGCACATCATAAGTAGCCATGGTAACTAAAACAAACAAGGGTGCACAAAAACAGGAACTAATGGAGTCTAAAACTAACAGAACTTAACAAAACATGATCCGGACCACGGATCATGACACAAAAAGGTAAACATGGTAGCCTATAGGCTACTAGGAGCTTGCAGCTACACAACAGCTAAGCACCCAATAGCAAATATGCTAGACGTACAGTACAGGCCAAAAGTTTGGACAAACACCTTCTCATTTCAATGTGTTTTCTTTATTTTCATGACTATTTACATTGTAGATTGTCACTGAAGGCATCAAAACTTTGAATGAATACATGAGAAATTATGTACTTCACAAAAAAAGGTGAAACATGTTTTATATTCTAGTTTCTTCAAAGTAGCCACCCTTTGCTCTGATTACTGTTTCGCACACTTTTGGCATTCTCTCCATGAGCTTCAAGAGGTAGTCACCTGAAATGGTTTTCACTTCATAGATGTGCTTGAAGCTCATGGAGAGAATGCCTAGAGTGTGCAAGGCAGTAATCAGCGCAAAGGGTGGCTATTTTGAAGAAACTAGAATATAAAACATGTTTTCAGTTATTCCACCTTTTTTTGTTAAGTACATCACTCAACATGTGTTCATTCATAGTTTTGATGTCTTCAGTCAATATATATATATATATATATATATATATATATATATATATATATATATTTTTTTTATTCATTCAATGCATTTTCTTTATTTTCATGACTATTTACATTGTAGATTGTCACTACAATGGCCTTTTATTAATATCTCAATAATTTTAGGCCATCTCCCGAATTCTGAGGTCTCAAGATTGGCAAGTATGGTCATCTGTTCTTTAAAAGCCAATTCGTATGAGACCCAAGTCTTTTTTTCCAAAAGAAGCAACATACAGTGGGCCAAAAAGTATTTAGTCAGCCAGCGATTGTGCAAGTTCTCCCACTTCAAATGATGACAGAGGTCTGTCATTTTCATCATAGGTACACTTCAACTGGGAGAGACAGAATGGGAAACAAAAATCACATTGTAGGAATTTTAAAGAATTTATTTGTAAATGATGTTTGAAAATAAGTATTTGGTCAACCATTCAAAGCTCTCACTGATGGAAGGAGGTTTTGGCTCCAAATCTCAGGATACATGGCCCCATTCATTCTTTCCTTAACACGGATCAATCGTCCTGTCCCCTTAGCAGAAAAACAGCCCCAAAGCATGATGTTTCCACCCCCATGCTTCACAGTAGGTATGGTGTTCTTGGGATGCAACTCAGTATTCTTCTTCCTCCAAACACCACCAGTTGAGTTTATACCAAAAAGTTGTATTTTGGTTTCATCTGACCACATGACATTCTCCCAATCCTCTGCTGTATCATCCATGTATCCTTTTTGGTATAAACTCAACTGCTGGTGTTTGGAGGAAGAAGAATACTGAGTTGCATCCCAAGAACACCATACCTACTGTGAAGCATGGGGGTGGAAACATCATGCTTTGGGGCTGTTTTTCTGCTAAGGGGACAGGACGATTGATCCGTGTTAAGGAAAGAATGAATGGGGCCATGTATCCTGAGATTTTGAGCCAAAACCTCCTTCCATCAGTGAGAGCTTTGAATGCTTGACCAAATACTTATTTTCCACCATCATTTACAAATAAATTCTTTAAAATTCCTACGATGTGAATTCCTGGATTTTTTTTCCCATTCTGTCTCTCCCAGTTGAAGTGTACCTATGATGAAAATGACAGACCTCTGTCATCATTTGAAGTGGGAGAACTTCCACAATCGCTGGCTGACTAAATACTTTTGTGCCCCACTGTAAGTCTGAGTATTCTGTTGCAGACACCCAAAGATATGGTCACAAAACACTTAACACTTAAAGAATGCTATAGTTTTACAATGCAAAATTAAACGACAAATTGAATTAATAATTAAACAATGAACATCACTTTTACCCTCGCTGGCGAAGAAGGAGGGGCAGGTAGAACCACACAGACTCCACCTGTGTAATTTACTTTGAGTTATTTCATAAAATCAATAGTGTGCGGGACGCTCTTTACCAAGGTGCTGGTCTTTGGCTCCCAGATGGCCTTTTTGTGCTGCGTCCTCAATTTTTTTAAAAAGCACTGAGTCACAGACACATGGGATATGTTTTTGTTTGGGCTCTCTATTCCTCAGAATGATTTGTAATAGGACAGTATATGAAAGCTATGATTGTGCACAAAGGCATGGTTGTAGGAGTTTGTGTGGAATAAATCGACTGGTTTAACCTTGGGGGCGAACTTAACAGGTCCATAAACTACTGCATGAATGGGCAAAAATGTCAGTCCAAAGCTCCCTGAAGAGTGAAAGAAAAATAGTCTTGCGTTGCAACGGGCATGCAAGAGGCGCATTAATTACTCTGAGCTGAGAGCAGGCCTTTCAGACAGATTAGATTTAATTACAACATTCATTAGCATTGTTATTACGGTCACGCTGCTGCAACACCACAATTAGAAGCGCATTTTAGCTATCGCTGCATTCGAGATTTACCCTGATTTCTTTGACTCGATTTCTTTTGGTTGGCGAGGTCCACTGCTAGTGGTGGGCTCTCATGGTTTTGGTTTCTCTTTGCGATGGAGGATCAATGTGGGGCTGGGCGATATCTCGATATTTTTATGCCATGCCACTATACACGATATATAGCTCAATATTTTGCCTCAGCCTTGAATGAACACTTGATGCATATAATGACAGCAGTATGATGATTCTATGTGTCTACATTCAAACATTCTTCTTCATACTGCATTCATATATGCTACTTTTAAACTTTCATGCAGAGAGGGAAATCACAACTAAGTCAATTGACCAAAACTGTATTTATTAAACAGTGTCACAGATATTCATGTCATTTGAAAACAGAAAGTGCAAGATTGTCAGAGACATTTTAAAACAAGCTATTAGTGCACTTTTGTGCATGATGTCACTACGATGACATATCAAAACAACACTAAGGTGCACTTTTTGTACAGAACGCCACTACAATAGTTTAAAGGGGAACATTATCACAATTTGAAAAGGGTTAAAAACAATACAAATCAGTTCCCAGTGGCTTGTTGTATTTTTTGAAGTTTTTTTCAAAATTTTACCGGGTCCTGGAATATCCCTAAATAAAGCTTTAAAGTGCCTTATTTTCGCTATCTTTGAAACCACTATCCATGTCCCTGTGACGTCACACAGTGCTGCCAATGTAAACAAAATATGGCGAATAGCACAGCAAGATATAGCGACATTAGCTCGGATTCAAACTCGAATTTCCGCGACTTAAGCGATTCAACAGATTACGCATGTATTGAAACAGATGGTTGGAGTATGAAAGTATTGAAGAAGAAACTGAAGCTATTGAGCGAATAGCTATTGACGCTATTCATAGCCATAGCATGGCCGAATAGCTGCGTTAGCATCGCTGGTAAAATGTGCGGACCAAACGATCAGGACTTTCGCATCTTGTGACACTGGAGCAAGTTAAATCCATCGATTGGTAAGTGTTTTTTCGCAAATAAAGTGCACTTTTGTGCATGATGTCACACAAGATATTTCGATAAGTGTCAAATAAAAATGAGCTGCGTAATAGAAAATCAAATAGTGTATGTCCTTCGCTATGAGGTAGGTTCATACGGATATTATCTCCTTCTGTTCTTGACTAGTTTTTTCATACGGTGTTGATCTGGAATGAGTTGTTTTGGCATTTGTTGGTGTGGCACCGAACGGAGATGTTGACATGCAGAGTTTCAAGCACTCCTTATTCTCTAGCGGGGGACTTTTCAAATGATGCTACATTAGCAGTAGTGCTACTTTTTGGAGCAACGCTTTTGCCGCATAATTGTTCAACATCTTCCCGCTTGAAGCCAAACCACCGCCAGACGATGCACCCCCTGCTGTTTTTCTTGGGAATTAATTCTTACTTCATTTGTTACCAGATCCGCACTTTCTCTCTCTCGTATTACCACCCGCACCGCACCGTTAGCATCAAAGCTAACGTTCCCATGTCGCTACCGGTCTGCACGGCGGGAGTGTGTGACGTTGCACACGTGACGTATGTAAGAAGGTGCGCTTGTTTTAAGTCTCCGTGAGAAGGAGAGACAACAAATAGTAATAAAAGCCTGTAATGTATTGCCCGCAGCTAAAAGTAACTGCACGACAACGTATACTCAAACATCACAATATATCCATTTTCCATCCATTTTCTACCGCTTATTTTCTTTTGGGGTCGCGGGGGGCCCTGGCGCCTATCTCAGCTACAATCGGGCGGAAGGCGGGGTACACCCTGGACAAGTCGCCACCTCATCACAGGACCAACACAGATAGACAGACAACATTCACACACTAGGGACCATTTAGTGTTGCCCATCAACCTATCCCCAGGTGCATGTTTTTAGTCATTTTCTATATCGCACAGAGATAACCCCGCGATATATCGAGTATATCGATGTATCGCCCAGTTTTAGATCAATGCAAAGCAATAAAAAAGCTTGGATGTTTCTCTTTGTTCTCTTGTGCAATATTTCAATCTTGATGTTAAAAAGTATTTCCCATTCAAACACATAACTTGTTTTTTAAAATAAGGGACATTTTTCCAGGAACATTTTTTTCTCAAGGATCCTATAGTGTCTGTCAAGAAGGAATTTCGCCAATTGCACACACAGTCATTTCACAATAAAAGCATAGTTTATGTACTAGGGTTGTACGATATACCGGTACTAGTATAGTATCGCGGTACTATACTCTGTTTGAAAAGTACCGGTTCCCAGGCATGACCTCACGTCGTGACATTGCTGGTTTTACGAGCAGAGGAGCATGTTCGGCAGCGCACAACCACGGAGTACTTACAAGCAAACACAGTGTGTAGACAGAAAAGGAAGAACGGACGCATGTTAGCTTAAAAACTGACGATAAAGGTGACGTTATAACCGTGAAACGTCCTCAGGGAGACGTGCTTTAAGACATGGCTAGCTAGCTAGCTAGCAGCGAATGTCCATCTGTAATTGGCAGAGTTTTAGCTACTTCTAAATTACTAATCCTCGCCTCCATGGTGACAAATAAAGTACGTTTCTTATAAGTATCATCTCTGCAGGACGATTAATAGCTAAACATTTACCATGAATTGATTAACGTGGACCCCGACTTAAACAAGTTGAAAAACTTATTGGGGTGTTACCATTTAGTGGTCAATTGTACGGAATATGTACTGTACTGTGCAATCTACTAATAAAAGTATCAAAAAGTATCACATGCTTCACGACACATCGTAGGAGGATACAATAGCTCATCGGCGTCATTGCTAACAAAAGCTAGCGCTCCAGAATGTAAATTAATGCCATGGGTGGATCTACACATGACATCCACTGGAATGATACCAAGTACCATAGCGTATGTAGTCGATACTACTATGATTACATCAAATTTTTTATCATCACAAAATCTTTTTTCCTTCTTTTAAAATTCATATTTTGTTTATAAACCCAGGAAATATGTCCCTGGACACATGAGGACTTTGAATACGACCAATATATGATCCTGTAACTAACTGGTATCGGGTCGATACCTACATTTGTGGTATCATCCAAAACAAATGTAAAGTATCAAAGAAAAGAAGAATAAGTGATTATTACATTTTAACAGAAGTGTAGATAGAACATGTTGTTATGGAAAATAAGCAGATATTAACAGTAAATAAACAAGTGGATTAATAATTCAATTTTACATCTTGTCGCTCATAATGTTGACAAAATAATAGATGTATAAATGACACAATATGTTATTGCATACGCCAGCAGACTAATTAGGAGCCTTTGTTTGTTTACTTAATACTAAAAGACAAGTTGTCTTGTATGTTCACTATTTTATTTTAGGGCAGAATTGTTCTTTTATTGCAATAATAAACATTTGTTTAATGTACCCCATAATAGAAAGCCAATAATGCCATTTTTTGTGGTCCCCTTTGTTCAGAAAAGTATCAAACGGTACCAAAATATTGGTATTGGGACAACCTTATTATGTACCAAAACATATACCTGATCAAATAATTATGATTACTTACAAACTAGTGTTGAATTAAATCTCTAAATACAGAATATTCAGTCAACATGAAGAAGTGTTTGTGCTTCTATGTGTGGACTTAAACTATGGAACAGTTTGAGTAAGGGTTTAAAAGAATGTCCAACCACAGTTCAGTTTAAAAAGCTGCTGTATACAAAGACTTGATTTTCAATGTACACAAAATTAAAGGTTTCTCGCTATCACAATTTGTTTACCTTCAATCAATCAACATGTATTTACATAACCCTAATCACGAATGTCGCTGCAGCCTATCTCAGAGGCAATCGGGCAGAAGGCGGGGTTCACCCTGGACAAGTCGCTGGGCCAACACAGATAGACAGACAACATTCACACACTAGGGACCATTTAGTGTTGCCAATCAACCTATTCCCAGGTGCATGTCTGTGGAGGTGGGAGGGGCTTATCCCCAGGTGCATGTCTTTTATTTTTAATTTTTTTGGGGGGGAGGGCTTTAATTACCTATTATTTGTCGGTGTTATCGTCACTTAGTACTTGTATATGTATATATATATGTATGTTTGTGTCAAAACATATACAGTATTCAGGAGATAAAGACTATTAATAATATAATAAGGTCATTAAATGATTCATTGTATAGGTTTAAGAACAAGAAAGCTAGGAAATTAATTTATGAACAATTTTTACTTCTTCCCACTCCTTTTTGTTTATGAAAATCCTAATGATTATGTGTTGTTTTCATGTATTGTACATATCTGTACTTTACTGTATTGCTGTTATTAGGATTTTTTTTTTTTTATTATGATTTATTTTGTTATTTTTTTCTATTTAACACGTCAAAAACGAGTGCAAAGTGAGATTGTTAATGACAGCACATAACAACACTTATTTTGAAGGACCAACTTTACGGGCTACAGTATGTGTCATGCCGATGTTTATCAAGGGTTGCTAAGTGGACGGAAAACTCTGCTGTAACTGAGATTTTTTTTCATGATAAAAGTAAATATACATGAAAAATGCGGAAACTCCAAGGCACAGTTAAAAGAAAAACTCCCCAGGAGGGTTGACAGATATGTTTGATCAACTTTGGGAGATGGAGCCATGCATTACTTTACTTTCTCCGCTGTCATCCTTGTTTGCCAAAATAAAGGAATCTCCATGAAAATGGTGATCTTTAAACCTAAGCACTAACACAAGCTCTAATGCTGCGTATTTTCCACAGTTACGTAGTAATCCTGCGGCCATAATGGGATTTTTTGGGCAGGAATTGGATTACGGAGGAGTTTGTCATTGTTGCCGAGGCCCAGAGTTGTGTGCCTCTTTGCCTTATTATAGCTCAGAACCTCTTTTGAACACAGCACTAAGCGCAAATCTTTTCTTGGCGTAACGCTGCTACATTCTTCAGGACACAAAGCCACAACATATTTGTGATGCAGTCTAATTTAGCAGAACTCTAAACAATACTAAGTGATTGTTTTCTGTTTTCTAACTCTCCTGTAAAAAAAACGCTGACCGTATTTTCTGGACCATAGGGCGCACCGAATTATAAGGTGCACTGCCGATGAGCGGGTCTATGCAGGTCTTTTCTCATACAAAAGGCGCATTAAAGGGGTCATATTATGATTTTTTTTCTAAATATAAAACACTATCTTGTGGTTTACAAAACATGTAATGGTGGTTCTTTGGTCATAATGTTGCATAGATGATGTTACGGATCATCTTCAAGTCACTTTCTGACAGTTGCTTCAAGATGCGCCGTGTCGTGGGCGGTCTTATTTACGTGGCTCACCTTCGACAGCGTCTTCTCCCCGTCATTTTTGTTATAGCGGTGTAGCGTGCAAGGACGGGAGTGGAAGAAGTGTTCACTAGTGCAACAACAACATGGGAAATGTGTCCCATGAAAAAACGTCCGACCAGACCTCTCTAATAACTGAAGTTCCTTGGGTGAATATTGTAAACTCACTACACTTGTATGTTTTAGCACTTTCATGGAGAGTCTACTGAAATATATAAGTAAGAACTTTACACTACTTTTTATTGGAAATGGCAACAACGGAGATAAGAAAATAGAGAAAAAAAAGAAGCTTATCGACTACGGTGTCGCTCTGGACTACAATGGCGGACGTATAGGATCCATGGAACGTGTAGGATACATGGGACATATAGTAAGGGCTTCACGGTGGCAGAGGGGTTAGTGCGTCTGCCTCACAATAAGAAGTTCCTGCTCGGGATCTTTCTGTGTGGAGTTTGCATGTTCTCCCCGTGAATGCGTGGGTTCCCTCCGGGTACTCCGGCTTCCTCCCAAAATTATTCCGTACATTAGGTGCACCGGGTTATACGGCGCACTGTCGAGTTTTGAGAAAATGAAAGAATTTTAAGTGCGCCTTATAGTCCGAAAAATATATTTGTAGTTTGTTCTCTGTCGACGTCCCACCAAACAACCTTCTTTGTGTCGCACTTCAAGCCTCCGCAGTTGATACATCAATGTGTATCTTCAACCCAGATTTTATCTCTGGTCTATCTGGTTGAAAAACCTGTTGAGTAATCTCGACACATCATTCTTGAACGTAGTTCATCTCGTCCATCGTACATGGGTCACCTTTGCCCTCGCAGCTCATCAAGCCATTCTGACACCACAGAACTCTGACAGAACGCAACAGAACGGAGCCAAACTGTTGGAAAGTCAGACGCACAACATGACAGCAGTTTAGCTGTTTAACAAACGATGACTGTTTGATTATTACCCAAAGAAATGAGCCGCGACTGTGCAAAGGAATCTGCATATGCTGAAGCGCTGTTGGACGCTTCTACGTAATTACAGTTGCACTTCCTGTTGCGTAATGAGCAGACTTCCATCTGTTTCACGCTTACCATAGTTAAGGACTGCTTATTCAGCTACTTGAACATTTGCTTTGGGATAACCGATGTATAAATTGGGGAGGCGTTCATTTAAGCCCATTTCTTCTGCCTGATATGTGTTTGACGGCCGTGTCTGCCATCACCCCTTCAGCGGCAAAGAAGGCCCAGTGGCTGGAGAAAGAGGAGAAGGCCCGGCGTCTACGAGAGAGCCAGCTGGAGGACCGCAGGAAAAAACTGGAGCAGCAAAGACTGAAGGCTGAGAAACGCAGAGCCTTGCTTGAGGAAAAACAGAAACAGAAACTAGAGAAGAACAAGGTGAGTTTGATGCCAACAGGAAGGTTTATTACCCTGTTGACCCCAATGGCGGAGTCGTCTCATAGGCGGGGTCTAGCGGTTTAAACATGCAGGTCAACAGGTGGCGCCAAACAACTTCGCTCCAAGTGAGTCGGCTTTGTTTTCTGTATCACGCATCAATGACTTGGGAAGTTTCAGCCGTGACAGACAAAACCCGAAAGCAGTGAATGGTAAATAAAAACAGAATACAATGATTTGCAAATCCTTTTCAACCTATATTCAATTGAATAGACTGCAAAGACAAGATACTTAACCTTAGAACTGTAAAACTTTATTTTTTGCAAATATTAGCTCATTTGGAGTTTAATGCCTGCAACATGATTCAAAAAAGCTGGCACAAGTGGCAAAAAAGACTAAGAAAGTTGAGGAATGCTAATCAAACACTTATTTGGAACATCCGCAGGTAAACAGGCTAATTGGGAACAGGTGGGTGCCATGATTGGGTCTAAAAGCAGCTTCCATGAAATGCTCAGTCATTCACAAACAAGGATGGGGTCACCATTTTGTGAACAAATGCCTGAGCAAATTGTAAAACAGTTTAAGAGCAACATTTCTCAACGAGCTATTGCAAGGAATTTAGGGATTTCACCATCTCTGGTCCGTAACATCATCAAAAGGTTCAGGGAATCTGGAGAAATCACTGCACGTAAGCGATGATATTACGGACCTTCGATCCTTCAGGCGGTACTGCATCAAAAAGCGACATAGGTGTGTGAAGGATATCACCACATGGGCTCAGGAACACTTCAGAAAACTGTCAGTAACTACAGTTTGTCGCTACATCTGTAAGTGCAAGTTAAAACTCTACCATGCAAAACGAAAGCCATTTATCAACAACACCCAGAAACTAGCCTGTGCCAAATTTTTTGCAACATTTTTGCTGCCATTAAATAAATGATTATTTGCAACCAAAAAAAATGCTGTTTCTCAGTTCGAACTTTAAATATTTTCTCTTTGTAGTCTATTCAATTGAATACAAGTTGAAAAGAATTTCCAAATAATTGTATTCTGCTTTTATTCACGATTTACACAACGCGCCAACTTCACTGCTTTTGGGTTTTGGAGATACCCACTCAAACAGAAAAATGGTAGATCGGCTGTCCAGAAACTTGACTATTCCAGCTTTGGCCTTTTTTGTCATTGCTGTTGTGTCCTTGGGCAAGACACTTCACCCACTTTGCTCCCAGTGTCACTCACTCTTGTGTATGAATGGGACTGACTGTTGTGTGGTGGGAGAGGCAGTTACTTGAATGGACAACCACCTTTCTGTCAATCCATCCCAGGACAACTGTGGCTACAACTGTAGCTTACCACCACATGTGACTAAATAATGGGTTCCCACTCGAGTGTGCGGTCACAACCGCGGAGTCCACGGATAAACCGCGGGTCAGGCGGGTGACATGACGAAAAAATAGATTTTAAATAGATTCTGGCGGGTGGCGGTTGAACCAATTGGGAAATATATATTGTAATAATGCCAGGAATGTAGGCTCATAAAACTTCTTGGTTTGTCTTGTCTTTATTGCACAAGATGTAATACAACCACACAACTCTCATGTCTCTAACGCTTTTCCAGGGACAACTGCAACTCTCACTTCCTGTCGATAACGTCACTTCCCTATCTCTCCCGGAAGTCCCGCCCCCCAGCCAAAGTCATTGGCTAACACCCTGTAGCCAGCTGCTACATTATACATAGTTCAATGTTATGTTGAAGAGCTTCATTTAGTCTACTGACGTGTATTTATAAATGGTTGATTTATACAGGCTAGTAGGTCAAGTGTTGTACCTGACAACTCTTGATGGTACAATCCATATAAGACGTCACAGATGACGTCACGCTAACATCACGTGACACCTCTGATGAAGGCTGACAACACTTGATGGTACAATCCATATAAGACGTCACAGATGACGTCACGCTAACATCACGTGACACCTCTGATGAAGGCTGACAACACTTGATGGTACAATCCATATAAGACGTCACAGATGAGGTCACGCTAACATCACGTGACACCTGTGATGAAGGCTGACAACACTTGATGGTACAATCCATATAAGACGTCACAGATGAGGTCACGCTAACATCACGTGACACCTCTGATGAAGGCTGACAACACTTGATGGTACAATCCATATAAGACGTCACAGATGAGGTCACGCTAACATCACGTGACACCTCTGATGAAGGCTGACAACACTTGATGGTACAATCCATATAAGACGTCACAGATGAGGTCACGCTAACATCACGTGACACCTCTGATGAAGGCTGACAACACTTGATGGTACAATCCATATAAGACGTCACAGATGAGGTCACGCTAACATCACGTGACACCTCTGATGAAGGCTGACAACACTTGATGGTACAATCCATATAAGACGTCACAGATGACGTCACGCTAACATCACGTGACACCTCTGATGAAGGCTGACAACACTTGATGGTACAATCCATATAAGACGTCACAGATGACGTCACGCTAACATCACGTGACACCTGTGATGAAGGCTGACAACACTTGATGGTACAATCCATATAAGACGTCACAGATGAGGTCACGCTAACATCACGTGACACCTGTGATGAAGGCTGACAACACTTGATGGTACAATCCATATAAGACGTCACAGATGAGGTCACGCTAACATCACGTGACACCTCTGATGAAGGCTGACAACACTTGATGGTACAATCCATATAAGACGTCACAGATGAGGTCACGCTAACATCACGTGACACCTCTGATGAAGGCTGACAACACTTGATGGTACAATCCATATAAGACGTCACAGATGAGGTCACGCTAACATCACGTGACACCTCTGATGAAGGCTGACAACACTTGATGGTACAATCCATATAAGACGTCACAGATGAGGTCACGCTAACATCACGTGACACCTCTGATGAAGGCTGACAACACTTGATGGTACAATCCATATAAGACGTCACAGATGAGGTCACGCTAACATCACGTGACACCTGTGATGAAGGCTGACAACACTTGATGGTACAATCCATATAAGACGTCACAGATGAGGTCACGCTAACATCACGTGACACCTCTGATGAAGGCTGACAACACTTGATGGTACAATCCATATAAGACGTCACAGATGAGGTCACGCTAACATCACGTGACACCTCTGATGAAGGCTGACAACACTTGATGGTACAATCCATATAAGACGTCACAGATGAGGTCACGCTAACATCACATGACACCTGTGATGAAGGCTGACAACACTTGATGGTACAATCCATATAAGACGTCACAGATGACGTCACGCTAACATCACATGACACCTCTGATGAAGGCTGACAACACTTGATGGTACAATCCATATAAGACGTCACAGATGACGTCACGCTAACATCACGTGACACCTGTGATGAAGGCTGACAACACTTGATGGTACAATCCATATAAGACGTCACAGATGAGGTCACGCTAACATCACGTGACACCTGTGATGAAGGCTGACAACACTTGATGGTACAATCCATATAAGACGTCACAGATGACGTCACGCTAACATCACGTGACACCTGTGATGAAGGCTGACAACACTTGATGGTACAATCCATATAAGACGTCACAGATGACGTCACGCTAACATCACGTGACACCTCTGATGAAGGCTGACAACACTTGATGGTACAATCCATATAAGACGTCACAGATGACGTCACGCTAACATCAGGTGACACCTCTGATGAAGGCTGACAACACTTGATGGTACAATCCATATAAGACGTCACAGATGAGGTCACGCTAACATCACGTGACACCTCTGATGAAGGCTGACAACACTTGATGGTACAATCCATATAAGACGTCACAGATGAGGTCACGCTAACATCACGTGACACCTGTGATGAAGGCTGACAACACTTGATGGTACAATCCATATAAGACGTCACAGATGAGGTCACGCTAACATCACGTGACACCTCTGATGAAGGCTGACAACACTTGATGGTACAATCCATATAAGACGTCACAGATGAGGTCACGCTAACATCACGTGACACCTGTGATGAAGGCTGACAACACTTGATGGTACAATCCATATAAGACGTCACAGATGAGGTCACGCTAACATCACGTGACACCTCTGATGAAGGCTGACAACACTTGATGGTACAATCCATATAAGACGTCACAGATGAGGTCACGCTAACATCACGTGACACCTGTGATGAAGGCTGACAACACTTGATGGTACAATCCATATAAGACGTCACAGATGAGGTCACGCTAACATCACGTGACACCTGTGATGAAGGCTGACAACACTTGATGGTACAATCCATATAAGACGTCACAGATGACGTCACGCTAACATCACGTGACACCTCTGATGAAGGCTGACAACACTTGATGGTACAATCCATATAAGACGTCACAGATGACGTCACGCTAACATCACGTGACACCTCTGATGAAGGCTGACAACACTTGATGGTACAATCCATATAAGACGTCACAGATGAGGTCACGCTAACATCACATGACACCTCTGATGAAGGCTGACAACACTTGATGGTACAATCCATATAAGACGTCACAGATGACGTCACGCTAACATCACGTGACACCTGTGATGAAGGCTGACAACACTTGATGGTACAATCCATATAAGACGTCACAGATGAGGTCACGCTAACATCACGTGACACCTCTGATGAAGGCTGACAACACTTGATGGTACAATCCATATAAGACGTCACAGATGAGGTCACGCTAACATCACATGACACCTCTGATGAAGGCTGACAACACTTGATGGTACAATCCATATAAGACGTCACAGATGAGGTCACGCTAACATCACGTGACACCTGTGATGAAGGCTGACAACACTTGATGGTACAATCCATATAAGACGTCACAGATGAGGTCACGCTAACATCACGTGACACCTGTGATGAAGGCTGACAACACTTAATGGTACAATCCATATAAGACGTCACAGATGAGGTCACGCTAACATCACGTGACACCTGTGATGAAGGCTGACAACACTTGATGGTACAATCCATATAAGACGTCACAGATGACGTCACGCTAACATCACGTGACACCTCTGATGAAGGCTGACAACACTTGATGGTACAATCCATATAAGACGTCACAGATGACGTCACGCTAACATCAGGTGACACCTCTGATGAAGGCTGACAACACTTGATGGTACAATCCATATAAGACGTCACAGATGAGGTCACGCTAACATCACGTGACACCTCTGATGAAGGCTGACAACACTTGATGGTACAATCCATATAAGACGTCACAGATGAGGTCACGCTAACATCACGTGACACCTGTGATGAAGGCTGACAACACTTGATGGTACAATCCATATAAGACGTCACAGATGAGGTCACGCTAACATCACGTGACACCTCTGATGAAGGCTGACAACACTTGATGGTACAATCCATATAAGACGTCACAGATGAGGTCACGCTAACATCACGTGACACCTGTGATGAAGGCTGACAACACTTGATGGTACAATCCATATAAGACGTCACAGATGAGGTCACGCTAACATCACGTGACACCTCTGATGAAGGCTGACAACACTTGATGGTACAATCCATATAAGACGTCACAGATGAGGTCACGCTAACATCACGTGACACCTGTGATGAAGGCTGACAACACTTGATGGTACAATCCATATAAGACGTCACAGATGAGGTCACGCTAACATCACGTGACACCTGTGATGAAGGCTGACAACACTTGATGGTACAATCCATATAAGACGTCACAGATGACGTCACGCTAACATCACGTGACACCTCTGATGAAGGCTGACAACACTTGATGGTACAATCCATATAAGACGTCACAGATGAGGTCACGCTAACATCACGTGACACCTCTGATGAAGGCTGACAACACTTGATGGTACAATCCATATAAGACGTCACAGATGAGGTCACGCTAACATCACGTGACACCTCTGATGAAGGCTGACAACACTTGATGGTACAATCCATATAAGACGTCACAGATGAGGTCACGCTAACATCACGTGACACCTCTGATGAAGGCTGACAACACTTGATGGTACAATCCATATAAGACGTCACAGATGACGTCACGCTAACATCACGTGACACCTGTGATGAAGACTGACAACACTTGATGGTACAATCCATATAAGACGTCACAGATGAGGTCACGCTAACATCACGTGACACCTGTGATGAAGGCTGACAACACTTGATGGTACAATCCATATAAGACGTCACAGATGAGGTCACGCTAACATCACGTGACACCTCTGATGAAGGCTGACAACACTTGATGGTACAATCCATATAAGACGTCACAGATGAGGTCACGCTAACATCACGTGACACCTCTGATGAAGGCTGACAACACTTGATGGTACAATCCATATAAGACGTCACAGATGAGGTCACGCTAACATCACGTGACACCTCTGATGAAGGCTGACAACACTTGATGGTATAATCCATATAAGACGTCACAGATGAGGTCACGCTAACATCACGTGACACCTCTGATGAAGGCTGACAACACTTGATGGTACAATCCATATAAGACGTCACAGATGAGGTCACGCTAACATCACGTGACACCTGTGATGAAGGCTGACAACACTTGATGGTACAATCCATATAAGACGTCACAGATGAGGTCACGCTAACATCACGTGACACCTCTGATGAAGGCTGACAACACTTGATGGTACAATCCATATAAGACGTCACAGATGAGGTCACGCTAACATCACGTGACACCTCTGATGAAGGCTGACAACACTTGATGGTACAATCCATATAAGACGTCACAGATGAGGTCACGCTAACATCACGTGACACCTCTGATGAAGGCTGACAACACTTGATGGTACAATCCATATAAGACGTCACAGATGAGGTCACGCTAACATCACATGACACCTCTGATGAAGGCTGACAACACTTGATGGTACAATCCATATAAGACGTCACAGATGACGTCACGCTAACATCACGTGACACCTGTGATGAAGGCTGACAACACTTGATGGTACAATCCATATAAGACGTCACAGATGAGGTCACGCTAACATCACGTGACACCTGTGATGAAGGCTGACAACACTTGATGGTACAATCCATATAAGACGTCACAGATGAGGTCACGCTAACATCACGTGACACCTGTGATGAAGGCTGACAACACTTGATGGTACAATCCATATAAGACGTCACAGATGACGTCACGCTAACATCACGTGACACCTCTGATGAAGGCTGACAACACTTGATGGTACAATCCATATAAGACGTCACAGATGACGTCACGCTAACATCAGGTGACACCTCTGATGAAGGCTGACAACACTTGATGGTACAATCCATATAAGACGTCACAGATGAGGTCACGCTAACATCACGTGACACCTGTGATGAAGGCTGACAACACTTGATGGTACAATCCATATAAGACGTCACAGATGAGGTCACGCTAACATCACGTGACACCTGTGATGAAGGCTGACAACACTTGATGGTACAATCCATATAAGACGTCACAGATGAGGTCACGCTAACATCACGTGACACCTCTGATGAAGGCTGACAACACTTGATGGTACAATCCATATAAGACGTCACAGATGAGGTCACGCTAACATCACGTGACACCTCTGATGAAGGCTGACAACACTTGATGGTACAATCCATATAAGACGTCACAGATGAGGTCACGCTAACATCACGTGACACCTGTGATGAAGGCTGACAACACTTGATGGTACAATCCATATAAGACGTCACAGATGAGGTCACGCTAACATCACGTGACACCTCTGATGAAGGCTGACAACACTTGATGGTACAATCCATATAAGACGTCACAGATGAGGTCACGCTAACATCACGTGACACCTGTGATGAAGGCTGACAACACTTGATGGTACAATCCATATAAGACGTCACAGATGACGTCACGCTAACATCACGTGACACCTGTGATGAAGGCTGACAACACTTGATGGTACAATCCATATAAGACGTCACAGATGAGGTCACGCTAACATCACGTGACACCTCTGATGAAGGCTGACAACACTTGATGGTACAATCCATATAAGACGTCACAGATGACGTCACGCTAACATCACGTGACACCTCTGATGAAGGCTGACAACACTTGATGGTACAATCCATATAAGACGTCACAGATGACGTCACGCTAACATCAGGTGACACCTGTGATGAAGGCTGACAACACTTGATGGTACAATCCATATAAGACGTCACAGATGACGTCACGCTAACATCAGGTGACACCTCTGATGAAGGCTGCAGAAGCAAGGTAGCCCAAACTTGTCAGGTGCAACACTTTACCTTACTAGCCTATAGAAATCAACCATTTATAAATAGTTCAATGTTGTTACCCACATACGAAAAAGGAGCAGCACTCTTTGAAACTGTATGTGGGCATACTTTTATTTTGAAGTGTCTCGTTTGGTCTGTCGACGGATGTAAGGAAGCTACTTCCAGGTATGGCCAACAAGGTATTTCAATCAATCAATCAATCAATGTTTATTTATATAGCCCCAAATCACAAATGTCTCAAAGGACTGCACAAACCATTACGACTACAACATCCTCGGAAGAACCCACAAAAGGGCAAGGAAAACTCACACCCAGTGGGCAGGGAGAATTCACATCCAGTGGGACGCCAGTGACAATGCTGACTATGAGAAACCTTGGAGAGGACCTCAGAAGTGGGCATTTTTTAAATCCTCCTGAGAATGGGTTTCCTCTGCAGTAGATATGTGTTTTGTATAACAGAGGGGAAAACAATTCCTGAAATGTTTGACTCCAATAGACCAATAACCAGGGATGCGTGCTGATCGGTTTCGGACGATTGTTGGGGAAAAGTATATGACTGCCATTGCCGAATAATGTTTTTTTAAAGCGATCACAAACGCCAATCACTTAAGATAATAATCATCACCTTGATTATGGAATGCATTGCAGGCATGCTAAGAGCTACGCTAACCACAAAGCTAGCTTTGAACTTTTATTAGTTGCACAGTACTCAGAGCTACGCTAACCACAAAGCTAGCTTTGAACTTTTATTTGATTGCACAGTACAGTACATATTCCGTACAATTGACCACTAAATGGTAACACTGGGAAAAAGGTTTTCAACTTCTTGAAGTCGGGGTCCACGTTAATCAATTCAAGGTAAACATACATGTGGGGAGAACAAAGTACCGTTGACTTAAAAGGCAGCAAACGGTGAGAGAACCCATTTGAACATTTGTCGGGACATAGTTTTGATTGTTGGTGTTTATTCTGCTGCAGGAGCGATACGAGGCAGCCATCAAGAGGTCGACAAAGAAGACCTGGGCCGAGATCCGTCAGCAGAGGTGGTCCTGGGCCGGCGGACTCAACCAGACCTCTCGCAGAGAAAGTAAGTTTGCCATGAATATTTTTCAACTTCCAGGTGCCGAATACCCTTAGACAGACTGCAACTTAACTGCCGGTTAAATCCCAGCAGTGTTACTCACCCTAATTTGTGGCCAACTGATGCAATTTGAAGAAAGAGTCTAGGAGGCGTGTGCGGTTGCGAGGGCGGAGTACACAGGACGTCAGTGCTTGCAATTGTCCTGTGAAAAGATTGATCTGACAAGTATTTGGCGCAAGT
Organism: Nerophis ophidion; assembly: GCF_033978795.1. Lineage (NCBI taxonomy): Eukaryota > Metazoa > Chordata > Actinopteri > Syngnathiformes > Syngnathidae > Nerophis > Nerophis ophidion. Next base: position 760,260 of record NC_084631.1, on the reverse strand, counting down.
CTGTTTCATTAGACGAGTCGTGTGAACAGCAAGGGGCTGTGAGGTCCGTGCCCTCTTTTTCAGACTGAACTCCCGTGCCCCCTTCGGCACAAACACGTGACTCGCTGCCTTTTTTTCAATCCCCCCAGCAAGAATAATTTGTGTGTGTTGGTTTCAGTCCAATTCTTTGCATCAGGACTATGGCAAACCTGTCTGACTAAACTAAACCCTTCCCACCCTGTTCCTTCAAATCCTTCCCTCCCCCTTTGAGCAATTGGGAATAGCAATGCGTCCTCCATGAGATAATGTACTGATTCATGGGAAGGGTGCGTCCCTAACCTTTCAGCCCCAGGTTTTTCCAGTCCATAGTCTGGGCCGGTGAGGGGCCACCCGCACCCATGTGAACAGATGTTGTGTGTTGCGTTCTCTCCGGTGCAGGCAGATGCTCGGCCTCCACGGTCAACTTGCCCAGACAGGTGGACCCTGTCATTAACAACAGGCTGTCCAAGTCCTCTGCCACGCTCTGGAACTCCCCCAACAGAAGTAAGGACGACCCGACGTCAATGTCCTCCAGGCTTCCTTCCCCTCCTCATTCCTCCTTCACTTTCCCCTAACCTGCTTTTTGTTTCCTTTCTTTTTATTGATATAATCGTCTCTGGTGACCTGCCTGCCTGCCTGTGCTTGGTCTTTGGTGTTTGGTCATTTGCCACACACTCTCACACTGTGGCTCTCGTCTGCATCCTGGTTTTTTCATTTGATTCATTTGGGTTTAAGTCGTCTCTGCATTTTGGATCAAGCTTCCTTCATCCTGAAGTCACTGGGCCATGCTTTGCAATATTGTTTGCTACGTGATTGTTTCATCAGCTCATGAGTTGTGGCATTTTCACGTCTCTTGTCCCCCTCCACCTTTCTGTCGGTGGCTTGGTGTGCAGGTGGTGGACATGACATCCTTGTCGAGTCCACTCCAGCTGAAAGTACATGTTTTTTCAGCTCATCTGATGTCGCAGGTGGATCCGGAAAATATTCACAGTAATCACGTTTTTTTTCCACATTGCAGCCTTATTCCAAAATGGAATGAATGAATTTTCTCCTCAAAATGCTACACTAAACACCCCAAATAGTGTTTTCAAATTCATTAAACGATAAAAAAACGTTTAGGTCTAGAATGAAAAATTATTATAATTCTAAGTACTGCTTTGCCATGAATCTCATATTTTAGCTCTGGTACATCCTAATCATCTTTATTGATTGGAGTCCACCTCTGGGGCGGCATAGCTCGGTTGGTAGAGTGGCCGTGCCAGCAACCTGTGGGTTCCAGGTTAGATTCCTGCTTTCGCCATCCTAGTCACTGCTGTTGTGTCCTTGGGCAAGACACTTTACCAACCTGCTCCCAGTGCCACCCACACTTAGATATTGGGTTTCACTATGTAAAGCGCTTTGAGTCACTAGAGAAAAGCGCTATATAAATATAATTCACTTCACTTCTTGTAAATTCAGTTGATTGAACACAATATGGACACACCTAGACTTAGACAAACTTTATAGATCCACAAGGGAGATTATTTGTTTTAGAAACACACTACAGTTGTTCCCTGCTTCAAGTACCAAATATAGTACTCTAAGGCAGTGGTTCTCAAATGGGGGTACTTGAAGGTACGCCAAGGGGTACGTGAGAATTTTTTTTTAAATTCTAAAAATAGCAACAATTCAAAAATCCTTTATAAATATATTTATTGAATGATCAAAAAAATATGAATGTAAGTTCATAAAGTGTGAAAAGAAATGCAACAATGCAATATTCAGTGTTGACAGCTAGATTTTTTGTGGACATGTTCCATAAATATTGATGTTAAAGATTTCTTTTTTTGTGAAGAAATGTTTAGAAGTAAGTTGATGAATCCAGATGGATCTCTATTACAATCCCCAAAGAGGGCACTTAAAGTTGATGATTACTTCTATGTGGAGAAATCTTTATTTATAATTGAATCACTTGTTTATTTTTCAACAAGTTTTTACTTATTTTTATATCTTTTTTCCCAAATAGTTGAAGAAAGACCACTACAAATGAGCAATATTTTGCACTGTTATACAATGTAATAAATCAGAAAGTGATGACATAGTGCTGTATTTTACTTCTTTATCTCTTTTTTTCAACCCAAAATGCTTTGCTGTGATTAGGGGGTACTTGAATTAAAAACATGTTGACGGGGGTTACATCTCTGAAAAAAGTTTGAGAACCACTGGTCTTAGGTTTGTGCCTGAAACATTATTTTAAAATGCAAGCATGCTAATTGATGAGAAATTGAACTGCAAATCTCATGTAAAAAATATACAACATAAAGTAGCAAGAAACACGTCAATAATGAATAAAGCAAAACATGTTCTAGACCAAAAATCACTTCATATTCTCTACTGCTCACTAGTGTTACATATCTGAGTTATTGTGTAGAAATATGGGGAAATGACTACAAAAGTAACTTCATTGACTTACGGTGTTACAAAAAAGATCAGTTAGATTAATACATCATGTTGTATATAGAGAATATACAAACCCTTTATTTATTGAATCAAAGACACTGAAATTCCTCCACATAGTGCATTTGCAAACAGCTAAAATTATACACAAAGCAAACTATTACCTGCTACCCAAGAATATACAACAATTCTTCTCAAAAAAAGAGGAGAAATATAGTTTTAGAGAAAAATGTCATTTAAAACATTTTTACGCACGTTAAGACCTTCAGTGTATCAGTATGTGGAATTAAGTGATGCAAAGAAATCAAACAATGTACTAATATGATCCACTTCAAGAAAGTCTTCAAACTTAGTCTTTACAAAGTACAAAGAAGAAGAATCATTATAAACATTCTGAATTTATTCATCCATCCATTCTTTCATTCTCAAAATAATCTTACTTTTCTCATCATATGAAATATAACTTACTTCACCAATTAGTATTTATTTATTTTTATTATTGTAATTACTTATGGAGTATATTGTGAATACAGGAAGTGAACAAAAGTTTTAGCAATTTTTATGTAAAAGAAAAGGGGTAGGATTAAATAAGCTCTGCTTCTTCCGACTCCTTTTCAAACATGTTGAAAAGAGAAACTGGAAATTGTGATGTATCATGTTGTATGTGTGATGTATCATGTTGTACGCTTGCATGTTCCAAATAAACTCAAACTCAACTCAACTCTACAATGTTAACATGTATCAAGTATTAAACTATGACTGAGGTGTATACCTACAAAATTAGCTAAATACAACTAGGATGCTAACATTACCATGCGTACAAGTATCATTTGATGCATAGATGTATTGTGTACCCCAACAGTATACATCTTAATGGGCTGCATGTGGCCCGCAGGCCGTAGTTTGCCCACTTCTG